>NC_056747.1:496420335-496457835 GCF_019279795.1 Protopterus annectens | reverse complement strand
AGATCATTAACATAATAGAATGCTACTTCCCACCTGGCAACAAAATCCCTCCACTAGAAAACCTCCTCAGCTGAGTAAATCATCACCTTCCACAAGAAACCATAATATTAGGTGATTTTAATATAGACTGGCTATCCTGTTCCAACCACCATCCAGCCCACCATCTAAATCTTCATGTTTTTTTCCAACTTATCCAGACACCCACCAGAATAAATAATAATTCCAACAAGCATTTTACTCTTGACTGGATACTAGTCCGCAAGAGCCCCCAATCATACGCAGCTGGCTGCCTACCGGATAACCTCGGAGATCAAACCCCAACTTTCCTACGCAAAAAACACACATATCAGGCTAAACCCATTACCTATCAGCAAATATGTAATAAAGTAAACTTTAACCCTGACAACTTCATCTCAGCCCTAAAAACTGCAACCGGACTATACTAAAATACCTCAACCTTGATGACACTGTCCAATTTTTCAGTACCACCTTCCTTAAAGTCCTAAACACCCATCAAATACAAGATTTACTAGAGTTAAAGCCCAGTCCTCCCTATGGCTACAAAAAACACTAGATCAGAAATGAAAAACCAAGATAGAGCCTGGAATCACTGGCGCAAGACAAAAAAACCCTCTGATAGACAGAAATTCTGTGAATTACATAACAAAGTCAAAAAATTAATAAAGCAGGACTGAATCCTATATTACCAGTCTGCCTTGAAATCCTCCCAAAACAACCCTAAACAATTCTGGTCAACCATCAACTCCATCCTCCACAAAGGAAGAGTAGAAACCCCTTCACCAAGCAAAACAAACTCCCCTGAAAACATTGCCACCTCTTTCAACACTCACTTCACACAAACCGTCCTATCACTAGCAAAACAACACAACCCCCTCTCTCCTACCCCCTCCAACTACACCTAGTAACCTGCCCACTGCATTTGCTTTCTCTCCTATCCCTACCTCCAACATAAAAAAACTCTTATTGAAACTAAAGCCCTCAAAACTAGCAGCTGACAACCTCCCAGCTTAGTACCTTAAAACTGCAGCTGAAGCCATAGCCTACCCAGTTGCAATTCTGATTAACCAATCTTTATCTGAAAGCTATGTCCCTTCACAATGGAAAATATCCCACATTATCCCCCACCACAAAGGTGGGCCCTCCACAGAATTCACCAACTACCGGCCCATAGCAATTCTGTCTCCTCTATCAAAAATACTTGAGAGATGCATTCACTCTCAAGTTCTAAACTACCTCCTTACTAACAACCTCCTGTCTAACACACAACATGGTTTCCGAGCATACCACAGCACAATCACTAGCAAAACAACACAACCCCCTCTCTCCTACCCCCTCCAACTACACCTAGTAACCTGCCCACTGCACTTGCTTTCTCTCCTATCCCTACCTCCAACATAAAAAAACTCTTATTGAAACTAAAGCCCTCAAAACTAGCAGCTGACAACCTCCCAGCTGAGTACCTTAAAACTGCAGCTGAAGCCATAGCCTACCCAGTTGCAATTCTGATTAACCAATCTTTATCTGAAAGCTATGTCCCTTCACAATGGAAAATATCCCACATTATCCCCCACCACAAAGGTGGGCCCTCCACAGAATTCACCAACTACTGGCCCATAGCAATTCTGTCTCCTCTATCAAAAATACTTGAGAGATGCATTCACTCTCAAGTTCTAAACTACCTCCTTACTAACAACCTCCTATCTAACACACAACATGGTTTCCAACCATACCACAGCACAACCACTGCCTTACTTGCTTTCACTAATACAATCCTTCAACATAAAAACAATGGTTATTTCACCTCTGCAACTTTCCTAGACCTATCTAAAGCATTCGACATGGTCTCTCATAAACAACTCATCACTGTCCTCAATATTCTATCCTTCTCTCAATCTGTCACAAACTGGTCCAGAGCTACCTGACTGACCGCCATCAATCCGTTGTTTGGCATAATGATATATCCCCCCAACTCCCTGTCTCAATAGGTGTTCCCCAAGGATCCATCCTTGGGCCCTTACTATTCTCCATATTCACTAATAATCTAGCCTCTGCTACCAAACAGGCCACTCTCATACAGTACGCAGATGATTCCACCATCATCTGCTCAGCCCACTCCCTACCTGAACTTCAAAAGACCACACAACAAGCCTTTTCCTCAGTTGAAACTTGGCTTTCAGATGCACAATTAATACTTAACCCAAACAAAACAAAACTCCTCATCTTCCAACCCACCAAACACAATCTAAGCACCCACCAATTTAATATTAAAGGTAATGACAATACCATTATCCCCCAACAGACCACACCAAACTATTTGGAGTTGAAAGTGACAATAACCTCAAGTTTGACATCCACATCTCGTTAACCATAAAAAAGTACACAAAAAACTAGGAGCTTTATGCAGAAATAAGCAGATTCTCACCAAAACAGCCAAGATTTAAGTTGCAAATAGCCACCTTATCTCCATCCTACTCTACGCCTCTCCAATATTTACCAACCTAAGGCAAAGTGAGTTAGGTAAAGGCAAAGCTTGCTACAACAAAATAGCAAGATTTGCCACTGGTGCAAACTACCGTAGCCACCACTGCACCTCACTTACTGAACTAGGCTGGCTATAATTCCCTCACCTCCTTCAATGATACCAACTCTCACTCACCCACAAACTATTAGATCATCTTCTAACAGTCCCCTCCCTCCAAAATCTACTCCAACCTTATCATACCACCAGACCACTATGCTCCAGCAACAAAACTCAATTACAGGTAACTAGAACCAGGAACTCTGCTGGAGAAGCTCTCCTCTCCTACTCCATAGCAAAATTATGGAGTACCCTTCCTCACACTATAGCTTCTGTGCCATCGCGCACTAACTTCAAGGCTGCTCTAAAATCTCATCTAAAAGAGCACTGGGCATGCCCCTGTAACAAACCTCAAAAATCTCTACCCCAATCTCTCTAATCTCTTTCTTCCACCCCTCTAACTACCTTTGGATTGCAGCCAAATACATTGTCTGTAAACCTATATCTCAGCTGTAATCTTAACCACTGTTATTCAAGGGTAATAGCTGCTAGCTCAGCTATTAAAATACTTGCTTGTCTTTATGGCACCAATGATATAAGTGTTGTACCATTTAAATAAATACTTAATTTCATTTTAAACTATAACTGTTTACTACCATTGTTAAACAAAACCTACCTATACTTCTTGTAACTTGTAATTAATTGTTGTTTTTAATTGTTGTTTTTATTATGGAGCTTTTCTCCCCAGGCATCCACTGAAAAAGGACCTGTGTCCAGTCGGATTTTCCCGGTCAATAAATGTAAATAAAATAAAATAATAAATAAATAATAATTAGACTCTACAAAATTAAAATAACATAAATAAATAGATGGTATGAAACACTAACCAATACTGGCAAAACAAATCTAAATTACGTAACAAAATGAACTAAATTGTAAGTCAACTATAGAGCTAAAGCAATTAAATAAAAGGGCTGTATCATACCCAGGCTCAAACTAGTACAAGTCCTGCTTTGGACAACTAACCAAGAAGGAGCTTGAGGGGTTGGCAAGGGGAAACACCAAATATATGGCCATTTGTGGTCTGTCTGGTTGCTGAAGCACCCAGGAGGTAGTAGCCTAGAAGCCTAAAAGAATTGTCTGCAAGGGGCCATGCAGGGAAGGAACAAACAAAATGCTGCTGCTACGTTTGGGAAATGATTCGATGCTTTTTGTATGTGAGGCAGTGCACATCTGTCAGTGCTGTTCTAAGTAATGTGGAGACTAGGAAAGATGGCTGGGTCTGGGTAAACAAGTATTTGTATCCCATCTTCAGCCATTTTAGAACCACACACTGAGTCACTGTTGTCAGTGGAGGAAACAGAGTAAGTCTTTACCATAGGGAGCAGATGAAATATGTGAGGATCACTGCTTGACAAAATGGGACCAGGATAGAAGCTACTGGAAAAGGCAAAAATACTAAAATCTGTGTTATGAGATTACCAGAAAGGAGATCAGCAGACCAAAGTCCCCAAAAACTCCATGTTTTTTTTTTCCACTGGTAACACCTCCATGGCTAACCAACAGATGCAAACTAGCAAAATGACTAGTCAGTCAAGAACTGACAATGAGAGCATATTGTGAAATGAGGCTTGCAAGTCCAAGATGTCCGAAACTGGACTGTCTCCTGGAAGAGACTATAACCTTACTTGTGCTAACACCAGATGGATGAGTCAGGCTATGATCACCATTCCAACTACAAGATTCCTGGGAAAAGAGATAGTGCCAACTCATAACTTATCCTATGAAGGCTTTGGAATTAGCCAATAAACAGATAAGCAATGTACTTCAGTGTGAATGGGACTGCCCAATAACCAGGAAACTTTCCTATACCAGCTAATGGGAAAACTTTGACCTAATATGAAATTGCTTATGGCCAGATGAGGACCAAGCTAAGCACTGCTATCATGGAAGACACTAGAGAGGTGGAAATGGGATGTAATTCTGAAAACTTAGATCTGTGCATGCCTACCTCTGTACTAGGTTAGAATAACAAACATGGACTGCACCAGAAAAAAGAAAGGGCTATACTAACTTTAGGTCTGCAACTCGTCAAAGTCCAACTGAACGTCCATCATGTCACCAGCACACATGAAACTAGGCTAGCAATTCCAGTACTTATCTGGCTGCCATCTGGAAGGCTAAGGGTGTGATTACAGGAACCAAACCAATAAGTATAAATAAAAGCTCTTCTTATGCCCATAAATCACAACAGATATCACAGCCTATTGTACAGTAACATTGAAGAAATAGCAAAACAAACCAAGGAGGATTGCCATTTCATAAGGGAATAGCTGATGATGATGATCAGCCCAGAGCTTAACACTGTCATAGAATAAATGATTAAATACCTAAATGGATAAGTGTATTAACTAACGCTTAAGACCAATAATACCAGCTAGCCAGCTATTAGATATACAGTCTCTCAGTGGAATAATGAACCTCACCAAATGCAGAAATGTCTGAAAACCAAAAGAGCTGCCAGAAGTTCATTAGAGAAAAATATAACATTATCAGTCATAATATTTCTTGTGGACCAGATTTCTCATTTGGAGGATGCTGTTTCAGGGAAATGCCTTCATTACGCCCAAGTTGTTTGTTAACATTCAAGTGAAAGTACTAGGAAAGTTATGTTTTCTGTAAAATGGAGGCAAAATCCCCACCAAGAAGTCTGAAAATGTCAAATACAGTACAGTCATCTACTTGTACAATGTGTTACTATTCATCCTCTTTTTGATGGGATATTGTTGATAATACACCTGGATCCCAAGCATTCTGTATGTCTTACCATCTTAAAAATGGTTGCAACAGATGCTTGAGCAATGTGAATCATTCTTGTAGATTAGAAACTGCACGAGAGACCACCCCGAACATTTAGCATGTACTAGGGAAGGTAAATATGCCCAAGCCTCCGAAACATGAACATTGTGCACATGAACTGCATGAGTACTTGATATCTTTTTGCCAGGAATGATTTTTCCATTTGTTTCTTGAATCATCTTTATGCTAAAGGAATTGAGGCTGATGGATGCCTCATGACCCTCCCTCTCTTACAGGGTCTCTGCTCCCATTGTCCCCTAGTCTAGTAAGCTGTGGGACCAACCTCTAGCAAACTTATTGTTAAAGTTTTGATCAGTTCCATCAAGAAGGCAATTAGTGGCTTAACTTACAGTGAAGTATAATATATCTGAGTCAATATTCTTTCCAAAAGATGTGATCTCATATGTGAGCCTGGATACCCTCAACCTCTGATCTTTAATTACATTAACTTTGAAGTGCTTGAGATACATACAGTGGGTATGGAGGAAGATATTGTCTCTGGTAGGTTTCTGGTATAGGTTCATGGAAAAGTACCAGTACCCCTCCTCTTGTAAACAATCATGTCAAGGAACATAGCTTTGCAAGGGTCAGTGTGAAGTGTAAAATTCATAAAATCAGTGGACCTTCCAATGAGATCAGTGAGCTGCCTTTAACTGTCTAGATTCTATATCAGATAAAAAACTTCATCAATGAATCTGTAGTACCCCAAGATCCAGTCGTGAAATATGGAGGTATAGACATGGTTATTCTTCTTGCATGCCAAATGATACTGGCTGAGTCATTGTTGTTGAACTCTATATCCTGTCCAGCAGGGACCAATGTAATTCATTTCTGGTGAGCAAACAGGGTCTAGAAATGGGAAGAGGAGATGCTGACCAGGCATGATGCTGTAGCCATGAGGGAGCACTATACAAAATATCTGCGTATCACTAGACACTAAACCCATTCTTCTTAAACATGGAGTCCAGTGATTTAAGATGAATGATTTGGAACTCGCAATTAGTGGTTAAGCTTAACTGTCATTATTTTGTTTTAATTATTCGTTTAAGATTAATCAGCCTGTTTACCTCACTGTTCACTCAGTTTGTAGTTTGTTTTCCCCATATTGGATGTGATAAGGCTTTAGTATTCAATTTCCTATTCAAGGGACATTCTAGTTGTGCTTTGGCCTTTAGCCTCTTCACTTCTTGATATAAATGTATTCCTTGGATGTGAGAGGCTTGGGGTTATGATCATGCTAGCACCAGAAGAGGGCTTTATCTTCCTACCCTAATGGTGCAAAGATAGGGGTTCACCCTGCCTTATTGCTGTACCTCAAGAGTCAGAATTACATCATTCTTCAGTAAGAAGGAACTATCTCTCACATAAGCTGGCTGGAGCTGTGCTATGTAATGCCAGGTCAGTTAGGAACAGACTATAAAGTATATCTGACTCAACTGGTACTATTACTCTGGCTTTTATCATAGATACCTGGTTGGATGCAAACTTTAAATTAATGAGAAAGAATCTAACTCCTATGAATGTGTCCTTAGTACAAGAGTGAATTACAGATGTCTACAGGTGTAACATCCACCAGGTAATCTAGCAGCTTTTCAGTATGAGTTATGTGATCCTGTTGTCAACCTGATGCATATGTCCTCTCAGTGACTAGTTCATGGGGAACATAATGTCTGGGGTGATGATGGGACTCATAAATTTGCTGTGAAGCTCCCACCATTACTGGAGACAGTAATGGGTTACTACAGGGACATGTGTGCCTATGACTGAGACACCACAGAATCCCAGGAAGGCCAGCTTTGTCACACGAAAGAAGAAACTTGAGTAAAAATAGAGGAGGTTAGCTGTCCACCAGATTGTATGAATAGAAGTGAATAATATATTGTGCTAATATTCATTGTGTCTGTGAAACTCTTCACTGATCTGTCAAGGATAAAGCTGAGAAAGAAGAATAAAGACACCTTGGGCATCATCCTTTAGATGATATGATTAGACAATTCATATTAAAGAAATGTGATAAAAAAATAAGCCTCTGATATCTGATTTTATTCAACGATTATAATCTTCATTGCTTTTAATCACAACACCATCTAATTGTATGAAAGACAAATGAAAAAATCAAAGAGTTTTGAAAAACATACTTTTCAAACTACTTAAAATACACAGAAAGGGCACTGGATTAACCAGGAATTCAGCAGGTGTAGCCACTTGATGTGAGATTAACATGGCAAATTGTTTTGAAAAGATGGGAAAACCAGTGTTACTCTTCATTTAAAAAAATATACAGTGGATATAAAAAGTGTACACACCCCTGTTAAAATATCAAGTTTTTGTGATATAAAAAAATGAGACCACAATAAATCATTTCAAACTTTTCCTACCTTTAATGTGACCTATAACCTGTACAATCCAATTGAAAAACAAAGAAATCTGTTAGGGGAAAAATATAAAAAATAAAAAATGCACAATAAGCTTGTTGCGTGTGTGCACACCCTTAAACTAATACTTTGTTGTGTGTGCACACCCTTAAACTAAACCTTTTGATTTAATTACAGCATTCAGTCTTCTTGAATAGGAGTCTATCAGCATGACACATCTTGACTTGGCATTATTTGCCCACTCTTCCTTGCAAAAGCGCTCCAAATCTTTCAGATTGCAAAGGCATCTCTTGTGCACAGCCCGCTTCAGGTCACCCCACAGATTTTCTATTGGATTTCTATGGTTAGCAATAGACTTCACTTTACCTTTCACAGGTGAAAATCCTGTGTACATGTTGCATTAATCCCATATTGCGGTGCTAGGTTAGTGGCAAAGGTGTACATAATTTTCACGTTTCTTGGGGGCATACAGTATCAAGCTACTGGAAGAAGACCAGAAGGTATATGGGATGGGCAGGAACTGATATGACCTAGTAACAGAGTAGCTGGAACTCATCTAGTGGAGACCAGAAAAGACAGGTAGAAAATAATGGTGCACAAGATTAAATGAATGAGATGTGAAGGGCTCTTCCTGTGCAGAAAGAATAGAAAGGAAGACAGGGCACATTCCCTGAATTTGCTAAAGTGCCTTTTTTATGGAATGTGGACTTATGGAACAGACTGAGAATAAGTGATAGAGAAGAAACCCACAAAGGAGTCCATGAGGGTATGAGGCTACTGGAAAAAGAGTGAGATGGAAGCGATGGGATGCAAAAAGGAGGTAAAATGTTGAATGCACAAAAAAGGCAGACTTGATAGAACATTTATCTCTCTCTCTCTCTCTTTCCTACTGCCATCAAGCACATGTAGTGTAATCATATACACACATCCACACACGCACACACACACACGCACACACACACACACACACACACATATATATATATATATATATATATATATATATATATATGTGTGTGTGTATATATACATATGTGTGTATGTATATATATATATATATATATATATATATAGAGAGAGAGAGAGAGAGAGAGAGAGCTTCACTTCAGAAGCTTGAAAGCCCAAAATCTTGAATTTCAAAAGACTGAGACCAAAATCTTGAATCTCAGAATACTGAAAACACACAGGATACCAACACTTACTGTATTCCAGCAGAAGTAGATACAGACACAAATACAAGGCAAACCATATTACTTTTCTCCAAGGATAAGCAGGGGGCCAAGCACCCTTGCACCCCCATGTGAGGGGCTGCATGCCCCCACACCCTCTGCTTCTTAAATATATCAAGTCCGAGATCACACCTCCCTACACTAACATGAGTTATGTTGTAGTATAGCAAGTTAGAAGAGAACATGACTAAGGTTACAACAGGCAGTCATGAAACACATAATGGCATGTTTGAATTTTGTTCTGTGGAGTGCGATCTTGCAGTTGATATATTTAAGTAGCAGGGTGTGTGGGGGGGTGCAGTTCCCCACATGTTTATACTTGGAGAAGTGGTAAATTATTTATCTTTTATTTGTTTCTGTATGTAGTTGTGCTGGAATATAGTAAGTGTTGGTATCCTGTGTGATTTCAGTATTCTGAGATTCAGTATATTGAGTTTTCAGTCATTTGAACTTTCAAGATTTTGGTCTCAGTATTTTGAAATTCAAGATTTTGGGCTTTCAAGCTTCTGAAGTGAATCCATATATTTATATGTATAGGTCTACTCCAAATAATCGAAATTACAACACATTATCAAAGACCAGATTATCAAAGTTCTACAACATCGCACGATCTGAATAGAGATCGCTGTACAGCACAGAATGAGAAATTTACCTTTTTCCTCGCTGTAGTACGATCTTGGAGATGGTATATTTAACAGGGGGTGTGGGGGCACAGAAGGGCTTGCCCCTCTGCAAACACGTAAAAGAAGACTTGTTTTCTTTTTAAATTTCTTTTTTATTTTATGTTCGATGCTGCAGAACTTCCATCTAGCCTTTTTTTTAAATAGTTTTTTTTATTTGAGAAATTTAATATACAATAAAGTTAAATGAAATTATTTCTTTTTCTCTCTTTTTTAAAACACAAAATTAATTTTACATGACATACAAACACAAAAATAAACAATTTATAACTATATACAATATGTTCACCATAGATCTAATGCATTTAAGATATCTTATAAATATGTAAATGATATATACTATAATATTGAACTACTTTTGTAACAAATCATGTATTTTATTCCAACTGTGAAGTGTAGAAGTATTTTTAGAACTTCTGTTCCTGATGGTCTGTTTTTCCAAACAACAAACTTCATTAAGAAGATTTTTAAATTCTTGTAATGATGGAGAGGAATTAGATTTCCAATTTCTAGTAATTATTTTTCCTGCTATGGCTAGCATAGACCAAATCAAAGGGTAATTAGACACCTTAATACAGGTTGGAACTGGAGTATTAAATAATATCAAAGATTTAGTTAAAGTGAAGTTATCTGTAAAAATTGCTTGCATAAAAGCATTTATATCTTCCCAAAATTGTTTTATTTCATTACAATCAAAGAACATGTGGGACCAATCAGCATTTAAATGATTATTACACCTCCAACAATTTATATATATATATTTTTCAATTTTACTCATTATAAGAGGAGTAATAAAGGATGTATTTAGATATTTCCAGGAAAATATTTTCCATCTTAATGAGGAAGTAGTCATACTTGATGATTTCAATATATTGGTTTTATCTTTGTCTGTGGGAGAATGATTATTAATGGAAAATAAAAAGTTCCAGTAACTGTCAGAGTAAACATCTAGGTCCGATTTTATAGCTTTATATATATATGCAAAAGTTTATTGGTAGGTGGAAAATTATTCTGAAGAGATAAAATCAAGTAATGTATTAAGTTTAGCATAACTTTCTTAACAGAAGGGGACATTAAATCAATTTTATTTTGTATAAAATTCCTTCCTTCTTGCAGCTCCAACCAAAGAAGGGAATCAAATCTGAATTCAGCATCCAGTAAATTTAGTGATTTCAAATCATTATTTGACGTCATTTGATACCAAAAGAAGAAGTTTTTTTGTTTAAATGTACACATTTTATTAGAATCAGAGGTAAAAAGAATACCTAATGTGTAGGCTACGGGAAAGAGAAGGAATAACCAGTCTTTATATACATTATATTTAAATATGAAATTTCTAAAAGATTTTATCAGAAGTGTTAAATAATTACTTTTAAATTTTAGGGAACAGGAGGTGGAACTCTGATCTTTTAAGACCCAAATGGAAGTGTTGTTTATAAACAACAATTTTTGAAAATTATTTTTTATAGTATCAGACATTAATATTTCAAACAATTTTTCCATTTAGCTTGATAATCAGAATCAATTAAGAGAGAAATCAATTTTACTATAAATGAGATTTAATAAAATTCTAAATTAGGCAACACAATGCCTCCATTATCCCAACTTTTCATATGGTGAAATAAAGCAATTCTAGATTTATTTGGAAACCATAAACATTTTTTGAAATATTGCATTTATTTTTTTAATTATCCAGTAAGGAGGAGGTACAGAGATGGATTGAAAAATGTAAAGAATTGTAGGGAGTAAGATCATTTTAATAATAGTGAGTCTTTCATCCATAAAGAAATGTATTTTATTCCATTTCTTTGTTGTCTATTATTGTAAGGCCATTATTATAATTAATTTGTATGATATCTTTAATATTTTTGACAATTGAAATACCTAAATAAAGAATTTGGTCAGATTTAGTTTGATATTTTTTATACTCATCTTGTAAATTAAATTGTTTTGGGCCAATTAAGAGAATTTGTGTTTTATTATTACTAAAAGTTAGACCAGATTTCCTTTGAAAAATATTTATGTTATTAAAGAGGGCTCAGATATATGTGTTTTTGTCTGCCAGGGTGAAAAGAATGTCATCAGCAAACAACTGTATTTTATATAATGAATTGGAATTTAGATTATAACCTATTATATTGTTATCCCATCTTATTAAGTTCACCCATGGTTCCATAATTAGTGTAAATAGTAAAGGGGATAACGGGCAACCTTGTTTAGTGCCTTTAACTAATGGTATATTTTGAGAGATACTTGTGCCAATTTTAATGTATGATTGACTACCTATATATAACTGGGAAATGAGATTTATAAATTTATAGGAGAAATTTAGTTCCTCTAATAGGATGAATAAATAATTCCAGTTAATAGAATCAAACGCACTATTAATATCTAAACTAATTAACATCATTTTTTTTATTTAATTGACTGATTCAATCAAAATTAAAGTTCTTTTTATGTTATCATAATAATTCTTATTTACTATGAATCTTGTTTGATCATTGTCAGTCAGGTTAAGTAGAATTGTTTTAATCCAGCAGCATAAATGGACATGAACATTTTGTAATCTATATTGAGTAAAGAAATGCATCTATATGAGGAACATTTGGTAAGAACTTTGTTGGGTTTCAATATGGGTGAAATAAAAGTGTATTTCCAGGAAGGAGGATTTTGATAAAGTTTTGGGCAATGTTAAAGACTACACAAAGTAATTTTAGTGCCAAATTGGGAAATATTTTATAAATTTCTGGAATTATTCCATCATTTCCTGGGGCTTTATTTTGTTTTAATTTGTTAATTTATGTTTGAATATCTTTAAGAGATATAGCTTTGTCTATAATATATTTTTGCTCTGTAGAGAGTCTTCTATTAGTATATTTGTTAACAAAAGTTTTTATATCTTCTTTAGGATCTATTGTATTTGAATTTTGGTTGATATTGTTAAAGTTTCTAAACTCAGAATGTTATGTAAGTTTGTTACAATCTTTTTTTTTTTTTTTGGAGAATATATTTCATTGATATGATTAATTTTATTTAATCTTTTAGTTTTATTGGCCAATAACTAAGGATTTTGGATTAGTTGAATAATTAAATTATATTTTTCTACAATAATTTTTGTTTTATGGTTTAATATTTCAGTATATTTGTTGTTTAGAGAATTTATTTATTTTTGTTTATCATTTATATCCCAATCTGTGTTTTGATTAAGCTTTAGACTATCTATTTTATGCTGTATATCACAAAGTTCTTTATCCCATAATTTCTTCTTATTATAATACCAGCTCATAATTCTACTATATAAATATGCTTTTAGAGCATCCCAAATATAGATATTTCTGATATGTCATTTGAGCTATTCAATTCTATAAAATGTTGGATTTCAATTGTAATGAATTCTTTAAATTATTTTAACTTTGTAATATAAGCAAGTATTCTTTTGATTTGAATGGTAGGAAATATTATTAATGTAAAGATCAAAGGTAATAGCATTATGGTCAGAAATAGAGCATGTTATTACTTTTGTATTACTTAGAAAGTCTAATAGGTCATTGGAAACCAAAACTCTATCAATTCTAGAATGTGAGTTATGTCTATGGGAATAAGACATGCAAAATAATGAATTTGGTTCAGCAAAATGATTAATGTCTTTTAAAAGAAATATTTCAATAACATCTCTTAACTTTTTAGCCGAAGATGAGATCTTCCTTTTACCTTTATTAAAAGAATCATTATAATCCAATATGCAGTTAAAGTTCCCTGCTATTATTGATTTCCCTTATGTAAAATGTACAATTTGATCTAGATGTTGTTTAACAGTGTTAGTACCTATACCTGGAATCCAGTATATATTAAATAATGTATAACCTTTTTATTTAGTTCCAAAGTTATATCACAAAACATTCCTTTATTGTCTTTGTAGATATCTATTATTTTGGGTAATGGTAATGTGTTATTCCACATAATGGCCACTCCTCTCTTCTTTTGAGAATGTTCTGAGCTCACCAATACAGAATAAGATTTATTATTTAGTTTAGATATATCCTCCGACAGTAGGTGAGTCTCTTGTAAAAATATTAGTTGTGATTTATGAAGCTTAAGGTATAAATAAATTACCTCTCTTATTTGGATTATTTAAGCCTTTAATGTTAATGGAAATATTTTTTATAGCTGGCATTTAAATTAAACAAAATATGTCAGGAAACCGACCATCAGGTATTAATATTGTAATAATTTCCAGTAATATAGTATGAAATTTTCCAGTTGGAATAGACATAACCACTTTCTGATCTTTTCGAAAGTATTTACTTTTCAAATTAGTAGTGAACATCAAAAAAACTTTCAAACAACTAATATCATAACTGGTTAGTGAAACAATATTTATAATCCATCCCTCTCTGGAGTATAGAACTCCCAATTTAGGTGACATAGTATCACCTAAATTAACCCTGAAACTAGTAGCAACATTAAACCAGCTACTGTCTAAAAAATTAAGTAATCTTCAGGTAAAAGATCAAAATGTAGTATTACTAAGATTAAAGTATTGCATCAGAATTTATATTATTACTAATTACAGTGTCTTCCAAATCAAATAGGCTATTATTTAAAAGAATAAATAAATACCTATGCCAACTTATAGCCAAGTTACCCATCTGGACAACAGGAGAGTTTAAATAAACAATTATTAAATTAGTACAATTAGACAAGAGCTTTAAGGTGTTTCATTAATATGAGAAACCTAATAATTTCAATCCTCTATACAGTAAAGCTATTGTATCAGAAAAGAGATATTATGTTATATATTTGGCTTTATGGAGTATGTGGAGCAAGTACCTCAATGTTATAAAGACAAAGTTACTGACTAGGAGCCAGAGAATATTAAGTATTTATAGCCTTATGATTAATGATGTGAACTGAAAGGACTAATACAAATGTATAACAATTTTACAATAAGGTTTGTGAGGGAAAAAAATCATATTTAACTGTAAGGGTTCATATTATAAATACAGCCAAAAGTCTTGTTTTGTTATTTAAAATGGCTATTAACAAATTACTATATATAACATTTTAGCAGAAATAAAATAACCAAGTAAAATTAGACATAAAGAAAAATTTAGAAATAGTCACATTATCATAATAGCCTGCTGAAATTGCGAAAAAAGTATATATATATATATATATATATATATATATATATATATATATATATATATATATATGTTGTATATTGTTTTTAAGTAAAATGTTACATTACATTGTAAGAGGTTTTAATAAGACTGTGTTCCAGTGGGCCAAAATGTGACAACTGTCTGAGTGAACTATTAACAGAAAATGGAGAAATATTTAAAATTTTCAACAATTAAAACAAAACGTAGGCATCTTCGTACAATCTGCATTTACTGCCACATATCTTGAAACTTTTACTGCATGTTTAAAATGATTAAAACTCCATATCAAGCATTTTTTGTTGTTTTTTTTTCTGCTGCCACACTGTGGTGAAAGATGGGAGACATGTGGAGCTACAAAACTTCTAAGCAACTCAGTACAGACCACGTGTAGTAGAGTGTCATGATTTGTGACTGAAGTTGCAATCCAGGGAAACTAATATTTGATGTTGGAGAGGCAGTAATTAAATGAAATGTAAACCTAAGTCGACTGATTAACAGCCTTCAGTAGCCAAACACAGGCTTGATGTGTTTGTCATACCTAAACAATTTCCCTATTATTTCCACTTTGCCCTACTTTTCAGTTCTCTCTGTAATGGCTCAATTCCAGCTTAATTCTAGAAGATGACATTAAATGAAAAAAAAAAAAAAAAAAAGTAAACCTTATTTCTCAGCTGTCACCTGCATGAAAAATGTATGATTCAAGTGCTAAAAGAAGACTAGTTTGGTTGTACCGATATAATGTTAAAAAGATAACTCTTCAAAGCACAAACATATAATGGTAATTTTAACTCTTCTTTATTTACTTGATACAACTCTCTCTCAGGGTAAAATCTTCCAAAAACAGTTTTATAATTCTTTATAATTTAGTGGTATCTTATTTCTGCCTTTTACTCACTGGACTTTGGCATGCAAATGGGCTATATATCAGGTATTAAAAGTCACAAAACAAATAATAGGTTAATGTGCATGTTTGTAAGACTCAGTGATGGGAAGATAGGTAATCAAAACTGTAACAAAATAAAACCAAAATACATTTATTCAAAATTTAACAAAAATATATAAAAAAAGAAAAAGAGTCATATTAACAATGCTGTTGGGTCTCCTCTTGTTACATTCATATAGGATATCTGTCATTTCACCAACCTCAGATCAGCATCTCAAGGTTCCACGCCCACATAAGCAAAGAGAGACCAAGGTCAAATGTCGTTGATGGGCACGCATTGATGTGTCAGGGCCTCCCATCACACAGCAAAGCCATTATCAACAGCAAAGGACCTCTCGCGCTCAACCCAGCAGAAGATTTTGAAAGCTGAGGCAGGAAACCAATGGTGAGGATTGTCGTAGGATTCTTCTCTTCTCTTTTTCTTTTTTTTTTTTTTTTTTTTTTTAAGACAGCTCGAGAACCAGACAGCGCGACCATATACCAGTTTCAGGGACTCAGCCAGAACACACACTCACCACCAGCAAAACCCAAGCAGTACATCAACCACTGCCCCAACTAAATTCAAAACAAAATAAAATAAAGATATCTTAACCAGTGACTGCACCTCATCCAAATGCAAAATCAACAGGGACATGTTCCCAAAACATAACCTTTGATGCCAATGTCCTCAACCAAACTCTGCAACTTCCACCATAACAACAAACGAGCAGATAACTAGGCAAACTAACAAATGAGCAGCAAACACCTGCCCCACACACACACAGCGCCGCAACAAGCTCCAAAAAGAGAACCTATAAACCAACTCATTCCAGCCATGACAAACCAGTATACAAGACATGCAAAGCCATTCCCTACAATGCAGCCATATCTATTCCAGATGCAAAGCAACTACTGGACCAAGCCCACTCATTTCCACCAAGCATCCACAAAGTAACAAAGTGAAAACCAAATGAAATGCTGCCATAGGCGTCCCTCCATAAGCAACAGGCAAAACAACATCCCCAAATTATCAGAACAATCAGATCATTGGGAGCAAACAGCAAACAGAGGTACAAAAACCCATGAGCAAAAATGCAATACAACAGAATACTACAACTATAGGTTCATACGTTCATAGGTTGGTACTGGGCTATCTGCCCGAAGGCATATATTAGCCCAACCACGTTGTGCGGTATTCACCGCCCCTTTAGTAGTTCCCTAGACCCTTGTACTAGCAGCTAGTACCCTTGGCCCCTATCTAGTGGTGCTGTTTGGTGTGATCCCCGGTGTGAACTTTCTGTTACCCATCCACTCATCAAGGTTCCTCTTGAAGAGTGATAGTGAGGGGCTCTGTCTTATGTAGATCTGGACCTTGTTCCATAGTAAAGGAAGTCTCTGCAAAGGGAATCTATCCCTCCAGCATGTTCTATTCATTGTTGGATTCGGACATAGATCCCGCTACTCTTACTTTATGGAATCTGTCTGAGAGCCAGTTTGCGATCCATCTTGTGATGTAAGGGTTTATGCCCAGGCTGGTGAGCTTATCAATAATACCTGAATGGGGAATGGTGTCAAATGCTTTAGCAAGGTCAAGGTAAGCCATGTGTACCTCCTTTCCCTTATCTATAGCCTGAGTAACTGTCTCAAAGAAATCCATCAGGTTCAGAAGGCATGATCTGCCCTTGACGAAGCCAAACTGTGTGGGGTCCAGTGACTGGAGGTTCCCAATCTCTCCATTTATGAGTTCCATAATGATTCGCTCCATAGCCTTACAGATCAGACTGGTCAGGCTTATTGTTCGGTAGTTCCCAGGGTCAGTTGTAGCCCCACCCTTGTGTAGCGGGACCACCGTTGCCGTGCACCATTCCATGGGCACATATCCTGTGGAGAGGCTGAGACTGAACAGGGTATTAAGATGCGGGGTTAATTCCTTTTGGAGCTAACGTATGACACAGCCTGGGACACCATCTGGGACACTATCATTTATAAGCATGATACTACCATAAAACAAGAGAATAGCAAACAATACAATAAACAAACTAAATAGCTCACCTGTACAGCCAGATACATTTTCTCGATTTATAGGGTCATAACAGCTGAAAACTTAGTTTCAGAAAGATTTTCATTAGAAACAGAGTATTTTGGAGCCAATAGGGTTTAAATAACAGTAAGCAGACAAGACATTTCTTAAGCTTCTTTTTTAGGATCAAAGGTCTTCCAAGTGTTGCTGTCAGCATTTCTTTTAAGGCTACTGCTAACCCACTCCATATCTTTAACCCTTTCTATTATTTTATTGTTTTTAATAAATGAAATTGCAGTATCCAAATCCTCAAAAGTTTTTTTGTAGATCTTGAAGGAAGATTTTTAGTTTTGCTGGGGATAAAAGGTTTGCTTTAATTTGATTTTTCTTAAGTTCTTTGAGCAAAGGTAAAAATAATTTTCTTTTAGAGATTACAGCAGGGAAATAGTCACTATCAAATCTAATGACTTTGTCTTTTATTTTGATTGATTTTGCCCAGGCTGTTTTTAATACCAGTTCTTTATCATGAGAAGAAAGAAATTTCACAAGTACAGATCTAGTAAAATTGCACTTGTTATTTTTAGATGTTACCGAGGATCTATGCGCCCTTTTGACACCATATGACAGAGCCTCTGGAAGTTCCAAAATTTGAGGTAACCAAGAAGAGAGAAACTTCACCATATCTGTTCCTTCTATGCCTTCAGGTAAGCCAAATATTCTTATATTACTTCTTCAAGATCTGTTTTCAAGATCATCTACTTTGGATTGAAGAAAAGTGTTGTTTTAATAGAAATTCTATGTTAAGCTCATTCTCTTGTGTTCTGGTGTCAATGTCATTCAGAGCAGTTTCTATTCCTGATATCTGTCTTTTCTGTTGAGTAAGATCATCATATATAAGATCCATTTGCTACGTACATTTCTCCTTAAAATTATCTATTTTCATATCCATTCTGTCTAGTTTTGAAGAGAGTTCTTGTAAGTTGGTTATTAATAATTGAAGTTCTTTTTTAAATGTTGATTCTTGTTGAGAAGATTTGTCATAGCTCATGTTGTTCTGCTGCTGAAGATTTCTAGTAGATTTTTGACAGGAAAATTTAATATTTAAGCAACAATTTTTTAATAGTATCCTAATATATTATTTAAAAAATTAGTTTAGGACAAAAAAATCCATTATTAGGATAAATAGGATTTAAAATTCCTGTCAAGAATGGGTTTGAAAGACAGAGCTGGTAAAAAATGCTGCTACACTATGGACATCTTGGCCATGCTCCCTTCCATTTAGCCTTTGTTGTTCTGTAACTTCAATGATTTGAAGTAGACCTATATATATATATATATATATATATATATATATATATATATATATATGTGTGTGTGTGTGTGTGTGTGTGTGTGTGTGTGTGTGTGTGTGTGTGTGTGTGTAGAGAGAAAGAGGTAGATTTACATACAGACTTATACCAGTCAATGAAATACCAAAAACAGAAATAAATATATGTATATGTAGTGTTAACAGCATGCTATTATCTCCTTAATCAATAGGCCTAGATCAGATCCATAAGGCTCAAAATCTGTACATTTAAGGTCATTTGCATTCATATTAACAAAGCATAGTTTGAGAAATAAGCCATTTCTGATGTAGCACTGATGTTGCCTCCAAATGTATGCTGTGGGCAGAGGCAGTTTTACTATTTGATATGACCAGAGGGTTTTGACTAAGGACTTAATGAATACACTGATAAGATAAGGAGAAAGCAACATATGCAATAGGATTCACAAAGCTGACTGGAGGACGGCTCAAGTCTTGTATTGCATAGTGAGAATGCACCATTGTGTAAAACAGACCTGAATATTTAAGCAGGGCATGTCCCATGAGTAAGCAACCATTTATGCTTCAGAGAGAGCACGTATGTCAAGACAAAAAGGTTTCAGCCTCAGTTAATGCTGTAGAAAAAGAACTATGTTGTAAGGCAGCAGTCCTAAGCTGCATTGCATGGGCTTGTGAAAGCATGTGCCACAGGTAGAAAATTGTCTGTTTTATGTAGAAAGAAGGAAAACTTAAAGGGGAATGCAGTTAGGGAAGAAAAGCCATATTATTTTCTGGGCATATGATCACCATTTTCATGAGTGTCTATATCTTTATCTATATCTATGTGTGTGTGTGTGTGTGTGTGTGTGTGTGTGTGTGTGTGTGTGTGTGTGTGTGTGTGTGTGTGTGTGTGTGTGTGACATACACATATATATATATATATATATATATATATATATATATATATATATATATATATATATATATATATATATATATACACACACACACACACACACACACACAACATATATACATATATGTATACATAAAAACATTAATAGATGCATGCACACACACATGCATGAACACATGGGCGCAGACACACACACACACACACACACACACACACACACACACACACACACACACACACACACACACACACACACTCAGACCTAACTGCAGTTTCAGTAGATTTTTTACACTTAGTTGCATGCTATGGAGCTAATTTCTTTTCCATCAAAGAATGTATAAATTGGCAAATGCATCTGGAACCATCTATGTAAAATTTCCTGCAATATAATCCAGATTTCATACATGAAACAGTATACATATGAGAACAATAGAAACATTCTTTGTTAAGGGAACCTGTGACAATGTTTTAAGTTTTGGTTCACTGCCTATTACTGCAGGAGCAGACAGAACTGGCTAAATGCCAGAATAGCACCTTTTGTAAGAGAACTACTTTACTGGGAAAGACTCGACATACAAATCTGTGTGCATGTATGACAGGGAGTGGAATACTATACATTTCTTATGCTCACATCTAGGTCACACCTCAGTTCATACTAAAATTCACTCTCTTTCATACACTTCTTCAAAAATAGGACTGCTTTTTGTCTGGCTAAAAGGTGCTGACAGAAATTGGAAAACTTGAGGCAAGAAATGAAAATGAAGTTAAAGTTTAAAACTTTATACAAATGAATGTTCAAATAATTTTATGTAAAATGTGTACCTTAGTAATGTTTGAAAAATGAGGTCAATTATTGTTCTAATTTTCACAAATCTGAGACAGAGCCGAAGCAAGACATGTTCTAATGAATCATACTGATATATTTCTAGTATTCAGGCCCTGGGGCGATTTTATCAGCTGGCATGAAGACAAATCAGGTGACACTTAAATCTATTATGGATGTATTGCGATAGTATATATTGTGTTTTATCTTGTATTTTTAATAACATTTAGCATACCTTAATAGTGTAATGATGACATTTGATCATCAAATTTGTAAATAATGGAATCATTTATATTGTATGCCTGTATTCGTTTTCCTAATCTCAGCATAAATTAGATAAAAAATATCTGTTCGACAATAAATATATTCTGGATATAAGTGAAAGGACTGTTTCATCCTTCTTTCTCTGCACTTAAAACTGAGCCTTGGCAAAACACCCCTTTTATCATCTGATGGTTCTTGTACACAGATTACTATTGCACCTTTTTTCTGTCTTAAATTCAGAAGGGTAGATTAACACTCCCAGTGTATTTTCTTCTTTCACATTTTTCTTACTGCAGATTTGCACATATGGTCCACAGAGTGCATACAGACCATGAGTGCTCAGTTTGCGTCCTTCCACTTAGCAGTTTCAGTTTAATTCTTGTCTGCCTTCTTAAACACTCAAGCACTTTTGTTCTATGGCTAGCAAATACTCAGAGCAAGACCCATTTTTACCAAACCCAAATACATAAAGTAAACTTTAATAAAGTCCTATGAAATTATTTATGTATTATTATTTACTTATTTCCTGAGGTCCAATGGTGCAAGGTTTGATTCCCTCAGCTTCATTAACTATCTGTGTGACTCTGACCAAGTCGTTTAACCAGACACCACTCCCAGGCTGAGTGTATAAAGGTCCATGAAGATCACTGCTCTGCCCCAAAAAACAAATGCAAATAAATAAAGCACCTATTACTGCTTCTCACATATAAGTCACACATTGTATGCGATCCCTTGTAAGCACACATAAGTGCGTATTTGTGTGAAATGGACAGAGAGCTGAAAGTCAGTAAGTTGTACTGAATACCTTGACAAATCATTCTTTTCCATAAAAACCTTCATTAATTTAAAAGTAGCATATCTGCTCTATGTTTGAGAATGTGGCAAGGGCTCTGAATGTCAAACAGTTATTGAATGTTCTTTTTTTTCTTTAATGCTTTCGGGAATAGTCCTGCTGTAAGAACTGCAAGAGGTAAGGCAAGAATATAAAGAAAAAAAAATTAATTTCAAATGTAATTGTTACAATTTCTTTCATGTTAGGTAGATGCTTGAAAAATTATCAACAGACCCTCTTCATATATTTTGTGTTCTTCAGTGTTATTGTTTATTTAGATTAGATTTGTGTCGTATGGCATCCCATACTGCAAAGTGTGTGTGTGTGTGTGTGTGTGTGTGTGTGTGTGTGTGTGTGTGTGTGTGTGTGTGTGTGTGTGTGTGTGTGCGCATAAGTATGCATACACGCACACACGTGCGCGCGCGTGTGTGTGTGTGTGTGTGTGTCTGTGTGTGTATGTGGATAAATATGCAAGCTTGTTTGTGTGTGTGTATGCGTGTGTGCATAAGTATGCATGTGTGTGTGTGTGATTACGTGTCTGTGTGCATGTGTGTGTGTGTGTGTGTGTGTGTGTGTGTGTGTGTGTGTGTGTGTGTGTGTGTGTGTGTGTGTACATGCATCGTGGGGTTGACTAACACCCTGACGTAGAAATGTCATTGTATACTCAGATTACATAATTTTCTCTTATGAGTTTTCCTATAAGTTTCTGTATGTAATTTAGGGAAATAGAAGCATCACTTCATCACTTTGCTGTGATTTCTACCATTAGAGCATGCTTCTGTTCTCTTATTTCAGATTTTATAAGGGAGGTTTGCTAAATATGTAAAGTAATGAAATATAAGTATCACTGTACTGAGATTTTTCATCCTTGGAATATGTTGCTGTCTCTTCCTTCATTTTTTACAATGGAGGTTTGCTAAATAAGAAAACTAGTGAAATAGAAATATCTGTGGGCCATCATCTGGTTTTCAGCCTCAGCAGATGTAGCCGTCTCTTACGTAAGATTTTATTTGGGTGTTATGCTGTGATATCCCTTCCTCAGTGAATGTTGTTATTCACTGAAGATTTAAGGACTGCTAAAGTCGTGCTGTAGTGGAATTGCTGTGCTGTGACTTTCAGTTTCAGAATATGTTGTCCTTTTCCTTCGGTGTTGTCTGAGGGAGTTTAGTTAAGTATGTAAAGTAGTGAGGTAGATGTATCATTTTCATCATCATCAGTTGTTCTACAAGGGGTAGGGGTGTTTTGGCAACTGTCATCACATTTCTTGATTCAGAGCCACTCTCCTAATTCTTTGAAATCCAAGTATTCTCACACACTATCTGTTCATCTCTTGGCTGGACAACCTCATCTCCTCCTGCCTTCTCTCTGCTACTCTCAAATCTTGTTTATGATATTCGTCTTCTGCTTTCCTGCTCACATAAACAACCGCCCATAATATGTTCTCCTTGATCTTGCATGCAATTAGGCTACATTGGCTTTTGCTCTGATGTCCTTTATTCTACATCTGTCCCACAATATGCATCCTTCTACCCATCTCAGGTATCTCATCTCTATCATCTGAAGCTTCATTAGCTTGTCTGCCTTCGGTTTCTGTACCATGCAGAATCAGTGGTCTCAGCACTGTTTTGTATGCCTTATTCTTCTGTCCCACACTACCAGTAACACTCTGTGCCAGTTGATTGCAACTTTTCTGATTCTAGCTTTGAATGCCTCATTCAGAAGTGCCTTCTCCTCAATCACATATCCCAAATACTTGAAGCATTTAACCTGTTTTCCCTTCGATCTCACTTTTCTTCTTACGATTCTCCATTTGCCACCATGACCACTGTCTTGTCTATATTCAGTTTCATTCCATTTGCCTTCTGTTTTGCATTCCATTCACAGAAGTTCCTGTTCATTATCTGCATGTAGAGCCACATCATCTGCATCTAGCAACCTTGTTAATCTGTTTCTTCCAACCTGTTTGCTAACATAGTCCTTCACTGGTATTGGCAGGAACTGGTTCAGGGCTAAGCTCTAATGCAGAGCCATAGCTGGCTCATCTTGTATCTGGTGACAGTACTCAAAATACTGTCCCACACTTGCTCACACCACCTAACACCTCATGCCCTGGGCAGTTGCCTACTTCACTCCACCTTTGTTATGCTACTGCCCCAATGCACACCTATTCACAATCAGAACCCTTTAATGAGTCTGCAAACTGTTTGTACTTGTGCATCATCAGATCGTTCTTCATAACCTGCACACTTTTTGCAATGTTTCCAAGACTTTAAACCACTGTAGGACTGCCCAAATCAGCTTTCCTGGGAACTTATCATATACTTTCTCCAAGTGTAGGACTGCTTATTTGGACTCTTTCCACTTCACCAACTTTTCCCTGCTGTCTGTCTCACTTCAAACATTGGGCCATTTCTACTAATTCCTGATTTGAATCTGAAGTTCTCCTCTCCCTCCCATCTTAGTTTATTTTTTTCTGCTTTGCATATTCATGTATCAGTCACCCTCTCAGGCAGCTTGATGCAGTTTGACATGAGTCTGATACCTCTGTATTGCCCCCCGAGTTGTGAATGTCCCATTTGTTCTTGTACACAGCCACTAGTGTGCTTATTCACCAGTCATTCTGGTTACGTCTGTCTGTCTCTCTCTGTAGTGTGAAGAATGCCCTCTGGAATCATTTCCCTTAAAGCAGCCAACTTCTCAATCATATCTATGTTGACTTCATCTGAGCCTGCTGCTTTCTCTGGCTTTTTATTAGTTCTTTTCTTATGTCTTCTAGGGTGGGATATTTTTCCTCTTTCATCATAGGCTGTTCATGGGGCAATACAGCTTCTGCAAAAATATGCAGCTTCTGCAAGAGGTTCTTCATTCAAAAGCTTCTTGAAGCACTCATTCCATCTGCCCTTTATGTCCTCTGGACTGCTGGCCAAATTGTTGCTACCGTTCCTTATAACTACTGTCTGCCCTCTATCATTTTTATCCCTTTGTCATTACCTTTTAACCTGATAACTCTTTCCATGCAATCTGCCAAGTCACTTTACAAGAGCTGGTAGAGTTTCTCTAATGCCTTTTTCTTTGGCATTGCACCTACTCTCTTATCCTCCACCTATTTCCTCTTCTTCATGAGGTGATAGATCCATGTGTATTTCCTTGAACTACTGTCAACTTCCAGGTCTTTAGTCTAGTCTCTGTTAACCTTAGAGCCTTCTCTGACCACTGTCTGCAGATGACTGTGGCCACCAGTGGTTCATGCTGGTAGCCAACTGTTTCACTGGCAATGACTTTGCAATCTCTGATTTTACCCCAATGCCTTTTAATAGAAGAAAGTTTGCCAAGCTGCATGCTGACCACCCATGTGATCTTGTGAGTATCACACTTTGTGAGCTATGAGTTGGTCACCATTAAGCCATTTTCCAGAAAGAAGTATAGAATGGCCTTTTTATTGTTCATGATGCCCATCACATGTAGACCCAGGCAGTCCTAATATCCTGCTCTGTCTGTCCTGAATTCAGCATTCAGGTCTCCCATTATTAACACCAACTCATTTTGTCCTGCCTTATCTAGAGTGTTCACTAACTGCTACTTGAATGCTCTCTCTTTCTTGCTGTCACAGCCCTGGTGTGGAGCATAGGCTGGATACCAGACAGCCAGTAGCTTACTGACCCAGAGTTGTTGGACTTTATGGCAAGCATACACAGTTGCCAACAAGGATGTGCAGACCCTACTCACTGTTAGCATGAGTCCATGGCATAGGTCAGAGTAGGGTAGATCTTCAACCCACTTAGCACTGGCAAAAACCCATGTCCCTTTTGGCAACATTAGTTTATTGTTGATTGTGAGTTAAGGGTCTATGTAAAATGTTTGAACATCCAAAATGTCAAACATTACATGGTCAAGATCAAATGTTTGACATTTGGATGTTCGAACATAAAAAAAAAAAAAAAAGAAAACACAGAAAAAAACACTTTAACAGTGTAGGCAAGGGGGGGAAATCCCCCTGCACCTCCCACACCCCCCTACTTAAATATACCAACTCCGAGACTGCACTTCAGTTCAGAAAAGTGAAATTCTCCCTATCTGCACTGTATGGTGCCATTGAAAGTCTATCTTTGAGCATTCAAAATGTTGAACATTTGGTCTCGACCATGTAACATTTGAAATTTTGAGCATTTGAAGATTTGATAGGTACCCTGAGTTAATTGTTGAATGGCGTGCACACATACAAGGACATTAGTGTTAGGTAACCCCCTATCCTACTTACTATATAGCTTTCCACAAAGTCCATACCATGAACTAATATGTTTTATGGGTACATTATTTTTACTTTATACAAGTTCACTGAATTTAAGCAAATTTTGCCAAGGAATGGTTTCTGTTAAATTAACTGGTTTAAAGCTAAGGAAGGTTTCTGATTCATGCAGTTTACATAATGACCTGAGGTTTTTTTCTGGCTAGTAGTTTTTAGTTATTTCTGGGTCTTTCACCAGGTCCAGCCCACTCCACTCACCCCCGCTATGCTCAGGATCACCCCAGTCCCCTACCCTACCCCCAAATCTCACCCACCACACTACCTCTAAATTTTTCTACCTAACTCCTCCTACTAACTACAACCATTCAAATACCACCACTTTAGTTCCTCATCAGTTGAACCCACCTACACAGTTTAATCTCACTATTGCCTCCGCCATACCTTTCCCTCCTTCTCATTTCCTGTTAATCAGCCAGCATAAGTGTGTTGCTTTGCTTTACATATCTTTACTTACCTAAACATTTCTATTTTATTTATCTAAACAATTTATCTCCCTCCTTCTTCCCATTATCTGATAATATCAGCCACTACACCTTTAACACTATACTTCACATATCTTTACTTTTATTATTCCCTATAACTTCCACACCTCCTCCCTATCCTTCCTTGCTCACCTCATTAATCTCTCCCTACCCCATCTACCTTAGTCTATCCCCATCTCTACCCTCTCCCCCCTCCCAGCTTACCTACATATCTGTCTTTAACCTATCTCCACTTCTACCACATGCCTTCTTACCCCCCTACTACTACACTTCTACAAGTCTCCTTCATCTAAAACATTCCCACCATGAATCCAGTTAGCAATCTTATTCTACCATTCTCATTTTTCTTCACATTCTGTCTTTATCTACTATACCCTACCTCTCTCAACCCCATTTCATTATCCCCTAAACATACTACAACCACATCTCCCTTATGTAGCCCTTCTGATAGTTACTCAGATATATCTCCAAGCCTCTACCAAATAAACCCCATTCTCCTATACAATATAAAAATATTCCTACAAAAGGAAAGCAGCCATTTCTTAGTACCTCACTTTTCCTCCACCAACCTACAAACATACTTCACCAAACCTAGCAGACAGCAATAGATACTGCATTGCTCCCTCAGATTAACTACTTTACCTTTATGTGGGAATATTAACCCCAATCCTGGGCCCGCATAACCCTTCACTCCTACACATCCTCACATGAGCAGTTTCCAAAAATCCTTATATATGGTCACTCTAAACTTGCAAAGAATTCAAAATAAAATCCCTGACTTCCATGCTTGGATTACTCATGATCAACCTGACATCATTGCTGTTACAGAGACCTGTCTAAAACCTTACATTAAGGATTCCGAACTTCTCCCTCCTGGATTCACAACCTTAAGAACAGATAGAACCCATAAAAAGGGAGGAAGTCATGCTCTATTATTTCCTAACACCTACAAAATAGTTCCATATATAGATTCCACTCCACAATTTGCCAGTGCTGAAATTCTTATTTTCTTCCTAAAATGAATGACTCAAAAATTATGTATAATAGTTCTCTATATTTCCCCAGGTAACAACATACCTTTACTAGAGGAAATCCTTGCTTGGATTTCCAACAATATCAAAAATGAAACCATTATCCTGGGTGATATAAATATTAACTGGCTATACCTCTGCACTAACATTCCATCTTCCAACATTAATCTATTCAATTTTACTCAGATTATTATTTATTACTTCTCCAACTAGAACTAATAGAAACAATGACTGTGGCTCCATTTTAGATTGGATTCTGGTCTCTGACCCCAATAAAATATCTTCAGCCAGCACTCTCCCTAACACCCTCAGTGACCACCTTCCCACCTTTGTTCTCTGACCTTCCCTGTCACAAAAGGAAATATTGTCAGCCTAGCTATCTGGAATTTTGTGAATAATTATGTCATTTGTGATTATTAATATAATTTATATAGAAGTGTGACAGAGGGAGATACAGCCAGCACAGCTGTCTGAAATTTTGTAAATGATTATATGTCAGTTGTGAATGTCAACATGATTCATATGCTTGTGTTACAAATGTATTAGAGCTGTATGTTATGTGTATATCAAACTGCTGGTACAGAAGTATGTGTGAAAAGGGTTTGTACAATACTGAGCTTAAAGATGTATCCACAGTGTACCCTACTGGAAAGGACAGAAATGTATGTATACTATTGTAATTGTTTAAATGTATATGTTTTAACAGTGGGAAATGGCACATAGAAGGTTAACTTGCAAAACTACAGTAAAATAGTTGAAATTAAATTATTTTATAACTGTGCCATAAAAGTTGGTTTCGGTGCAGCAAGGAGACAGGGTGTCTAAAACTAGGGAGCCTTTTGCATTGTTTTGTAAGTGTTTTATGTCTTCCTGCAGTTGAAAACATCTAAAGGCTATGTATTTTCACAGAGAAATGCTAAATGCTAACAGTTTCTAGCAATGGTTACTAAGCCTGGGAACTGAAGTCAGATGACAAAAAGTGATGTCATGCTGCAAGTATCCCAGCAGTAATATTTGATATTAACTTAAGAACCCTCTGAGAGAATGACTGTGCATTTTGTATTTTGTATTTTGACCTGGCAGTATTCACTGGTAACATCCACTCACTACTTCTGTCTTACCTTTCTGTAAGTAAATTATTAAATATAGTTTGGAATATAGTAAAGTTTAGTTTATATGTTTTCTGTATTTATTTGAGACTGTCCTGTAATGTTGTTTTAAATATTTCCTGTAATTTTGAACTCTGAAGTTATTGTGATGATTTACTGAGTGTTTTCTTGTTCTTTTATTATTTATCATTAAATATATTTAAATATATCTGTGTGGCTGATATTTGTGAAACATATTTAAGCTCTTAGAGTACTTGCATATCTTCTTGGTGACACTCTGTAGGCCACCCCTAATAGCCTTGCTCTTGGTCAAACTACCATTTGGATTAATAGTAACATTACACAATAAGATTGGACACCCTTTGTTAAGGGCCTTAAAGTAGCTGATAAGGGATTCTGGTGGCATTGATAACTACCTTATAGTCTGGGCAGAAGGGGGCATAGCTAGTAAACCTGTGCCAGCCTTTCCCAGGTGTGTGTATCTGTGTGTGTGTGTGTGTGTGTGTGTGTGTGTGTGTGTGTGTGTGTGTGTGTGTGTGTGTCTGTGAAACAAATCTCCAAGAGTGTGTGTGTGTGTCAGTTACTTGCGCAGGGACACGAAGCACTGGTTGGACAGAGAGAGTGTTAGAGGACTTGGCTTTGAACCCTTGCTAAGGTCTCAACTCTATAGCTGTGCCAGTGGGAGTCTTACTGGGGATCTGCAGAAAGAGGGAGAAACCAACCCCAGACTGACTGTGGTCTCTGTGTGCTCTTACATCCCCCACTGTTGCCAGTGGTGAGGATTGAGGCTCCTTGATTATTGGGCCAGTGTTGGGGCATCACATGCCCCATCCATTCAAAAACCACATCAGTATAAACAAGTATGGAACCTTACAAAATTTAACCCACTGATTTTCATAGATACTCTACAAAATATTAACTGGTATATGTTAAAAATTCTCCCACTAGATGATGCAGTTAACTACTTCAACTCAACATTTCTCTAAACACTAAATAGCCTTGGTGCTACTCATCCTAAGGGAATTAAAGCAAACCATGCACTATGGCTGATCATGACCACTAAAGAGCTTATGAAAGCCAGAGACAAAATCTGAAAAAAATTACTAGCAAACAAAAACACATCAGTCCTGCGTAAACGTAACTACGAAACCAGGTTAAAAAAATCCTGACAAAATGCCACTCTCTTTAATTCTCATTTTATCACTACTATAGCACATATCACTGCTACTTCCCCCCAAGTCCATAACAGCCCAAACCCTGCAACTCCTACAAAATTATCCTCCTGCTTACCCTCCAACTCTCCTCACAACCCCACTACCCATTCTATACCTATGTTCACTTTTAAACCCATTCCAACAGCCACAATAAAAAATTACTTCTCAAGCTCAAACCTAGCTCTAAAGCCATGACAACCTACCTATACAATTCCTAAAACTAGCAGCAAAAGCTGTTGTCTACCCTATTGCCATACTCCTAAATAGTTCCATTCAAGAATGTTATGTCCCTAAAATCGGGAAAAAAGCATTTATTCTTCCTCTTCATAAAGGTGGCAATAATACTGACATCTCAAACTTCAGACCAATAGCCATTCTCTCACTCTTCTCAAAGATCTTGGAAAAATGTTTACATATCCAAATCCTAAACCATCTGATTCACAACCAAGTCCTATCTCCTATACAACATGGATTCAGATCAGACCGCAGCACTACAACTGCCTTTATATATTTTATGGACACTATAAACAGAGTCCGGGACACTGGTAAAATTGTCTCCTCCCTATTCCTAGAGTTCTCAAAGGGTTTTGACACTGTCTCCACCCTTTACTCCTAACCCAACTCTCTAAGACCTGCCTCTTCCACTCCTCTCAACTGTTTCTCAAGCTACTTAGAAGACAGACAACAGGCCGTTAAATGGCAAAATTCCCTCTCTCCATATGTTAACAGCTCTACTGGGGTTCCCAAAGGCTCCATCCTTGGACCCCTCCTATCCAGCATTTTCCTAAATAACTTTAATTCTTCACTAGGTCAAGGATCACTCATTGAATACACAGACAACTCAACTATTATATGCTCCGCTGATTCCATTTCTGAACTACAGCATATAACTCACTTGGCCTTCATCTCCATGGAGACCTGGATGTATCACAATCACTTAAGCAAAACCAAACACATGCCATTTACTCTTAGGAAGACAATTTCCTTAAATAAATGCAAATTCACTATACTTTCACACAGTAATAGCACCACTGAGGTAGTTTCCCCACACAAAAATATTAGGAGTAATAATAAACGAACACATGAAATTTGACTTACACATACACCATTGCATCAGCAAAACTCAGCAGAAGCTAGGCATCCTCTATCGGCACAAATTCTTCCTCAGCTCCACCACAAAACAAATTCTAACATCCACTTACCTATTTCCCTCTCTCTTATATGGTGCAGCACTGCTTACTAACCTTTAATCCTCCCTAAAAGCTAAACTCAAGTCTTGCTATTAGAAAATCGCCAAACTTACTACTAACGCCAAACGTAATACACATCACTGTACTGCTCTTCATACTCTGAACTGGCTTGAAGTACCTCACTACCTCTCCTACCTGCAACTAACAACAGAACACAAATTAATCTTTAAACCATAAGACTGCTCTGCTCTAAGCCCAATTTTCAGTTTCTACCATCCAAATTGACCTCTCAGATCCAAAAGTCAGCACCTTTGAACAGTACAAAAAAACAAACCTGCCAGATGGCCAACTTCTATACTCTTGTTCCATAGCCAAAAGATGGAATGCCCTACCAAAAATTATCAGGATTACCAAAAATCCTGCCACTTTCAAAACTTCACTAACAGACTACCTATCTTCCATCTGGAATTGCAGCTGCACCTTGTCTCTCCATCTGAAAACCTAACATCCTCTGCTGAATGTTGTTATTGAAGTTTAATCTTTTGCTATGAATCAACGTGAGTAGTGATGTTTAATCATTTACAATGTATCAGTATCAGCTGTAAGTCCTATTGATCCTACAGTCAGAAACAGCCATGGTATGTCTATTCTATTTACTTTTGCTTCTCTTTACTATTGTCAAGTTGCTGTTATACCTGTAATATATCCAGCTGTTAAATATGTTACCTTTGCTGTACATATTCATGAACTGTCTTCATTGCATTGTTTTAACTACTTGTTTATTCTCTATGTACTTGCTATTCATGGAGGTTTTCTCCCTGAGCCTCCACTGAAAATAGACTCATTACTTCCCAGTGGACTACATCAGTAAACAAATGCAAATAAATAAACAGCTAAATCAACTAGAACCAATGTTTACACCTCTGAGTGTCTTTTTATCTGTTGAAAGAAGATGGTAGCACTCCTATCTCTTGCTGAATTCTAAAAAAGACTAAATTAATGTTATTCACCATTAAATGTTACTCATATGAAAAAAAAACTTCATTGCTATATAAGAGAGAGAATTAATCCCTCACACAAAGTTGCTTGGAGATATTAGAGAAGACAACTTGAAATCTGATTGCCTCATTCAATATGCTTCTCAATAAAACCCACAGAAAATGAGGACTTTTGCAAACAGCTAAATCTTCCTGTACAGAGGCAAATCCACATTATCTAGTTGCTTCCTACCTGGCCTACTAAATGCTTCTCCCATTCTCAGAAATCTGCAAATCACTGAGTTATCAAAGCTGAAACAATGTTACAACAAACTAGTCAACAAAAAAAGCCTTGAATTACTAAACTACCTGCACTGTACCTAATTAAAACTCACCCACATGGTACTTTAGCAGAGAAACAAGTGCCCATCCATTAGGACCTTCATACAGTGAAGCCTATCTGCCTGACCTGCACAAAAAAAATCCATAATTCATCTGGAGATTCTCTGTATTTTAACCATATCTCTAAACTCTGGAACAATATTCCTTCTTTTCTTAGACAACTTGGTAACGTTTCTTGTTTCAAGTTGTAGCTAAAATTATTCTTCCAAAACACTTGGCTTTGCCAGTGCTCTACCCCTTCCAAATTGCTTACTTTTCCTTAATATCCTAGACTTGTATTCCTTCCCATTTCATTGCTAATGTTTTTTTATTATTTGTAAAATATGGTTTTCCTCATATTTGGACTTTGGTGTTTACAGACTCCTATATTCCATACTACTGAAAAGTTTGCTCATCCTCTCAGTCCTCTGCTTACTGTATGTTAAAACTATTACAATCAGCTTATCACCAAAAATTTTTTTCTCTATCTACACTGAAAGAATGTTAATTGTTTAGGAATCATGGCACTGATGTTAATTTAAAAGGGTAACAAAATGCAGTGCAAATTATTATTTATTTTTTTATTTCTGCTGTAAATATCATTGCACTGTTATGAATGCAGACTTATACATATATTCTTTTTCTTTAATGTTTTTCTTTGCTGCTGTTCCTACATATACATTGACATGACTATAACATAATCATTTTTTAAATGTTTTTAATATTTGAATCTGCTGTAAATATTCCTTCTGTTGATTCCTACATTTTGGAGCTTTTCTCCCTAGGCATCTGATGAAAAGTGATGTTTACCCATTCATATATTACTGATAAATAAATGAAAAATAAATTAATTAAACAAAATAGTAATGTGCTTATTTATTGTACCTTCTTAAAGCACTGACACTTACAATGCTGTAATTTGGTGCTGCCATTTTCTGTGGGTGCCATCATATATTTTCATTGCTGCTGAAAAAGTCTTTCATATCTAAGAGAATTAATTGTTTATGCATTAATCTTATTGAACATTCTGTTATTATGTGCTTCTTCAACATTGTAAATGCTAACCTGCCTGTTATTATGTTCTGTTTTTATATTTGTATATTTTGTAGTGTGTCTTGTAATTTAAATTTGTTCTCTCCTGGTGTTTTAGGCTCTGGTCTAACGGGCTCTGCATGGTTGGATGCATGAAATGAACACCAATAAATAAAAATAAATAAAATACATGCTGTCAACACAGAAAATATGGCTCTGCATCAGTGAACAACAAACCCATGGTGCTCCACCTGTGAGATCAACATTTTAGGTGAAAGGTCTTGTTTAATGACTTTTTATTGTTTTCTTGTGAGGTGTGTTTAAGGTAAATCTAAAGAGCAATGCGGGAAGTAATTATACATGAAAGGGAAAATAAAGAGTAAAAAGCAGAAGACAAAGTGTTCACAAAGGAGAAAAAAATATGGCACAGACCTCCATTCATACTAGGAGTCCATTACAATCAAGATAATATGGAATGAAATCAAAGATATAAAGAAAACACTGATGGACAACTTAGCCTGTCAGGAGAAGAGAAGATAACTGATGAGGTGATTGATGGCTTAAATGAGCATACTACGGTCATCCAGGTACTGCTAGCAGAGAATGAGGAGGTGAAAACAAAGGCTGATGCTGTCAAAGCCAGGCTGGATTGACTGGAAGTAAAGTCCATGCACATATAAGAACATTAAGTTGGTGGGCCTTCCTGAAAGCTGTGAGGAGAAGGACTGAATTAAAGCAATATATGAACTGTTAGTTAAGGGGACTGGGATTCCGATACCAGAAATAAAAATTAAACTCATCACACTGCATTACAACCAGTGTGTGAGGGGCAGAGAGGGCCTCAGGCAGTTATTTTCCAGGTGCAGACTTTTCAGCTAAAGGAAGGAATTTTTAAATAGTTATGGCAAGTGGGTAAAAACTTGACTGTGGGTAGCATGATAGTATCTGTGGAACATGATTTTGTATTTGAGACCTGCAAGTTGAGAAGCGTAATGTTACCAGTGATTAGGGAATGTGAGGAGAAGAAATTGAGATGGCTACTTATTTACCCAGCCATGCTAAGAATCTTTGCATGGGAAATTACAAAGTCATTTTTCAGTCCAGCAGAGATAATGGAGTTTGTGAAAAAGCCCACTAACTTGAGACTGGGGCACACACTTCAGATGTCCCTATTTTGGCGATGGCTGCAAGAGAGGAATTGCAAGCATTCAGGTGTAAGAAACAGTTTTTCCCCTTATTCAGACTGAGAGAGAAGGTCCATGATATGCAACAAGCAAGAACAGGTTCCTATCATGTCGTTGAACATTTAGATCATCGAACGCCTAACGTCAACACCTAAATGTCGAACGCTGAAAAACGACAATGGCCAATTACGCAAATTTTTACCAGGGAAAAAAATTTGCTTGGCCGTCATTGGGGATTTGCCCTTTTCACCAATGTACAGCAATCTTGAAGTTGGTATATTTAGTTAGGGGGGTGTGGGGGGCAAAGCCCCCCTGTTGGTTAGGTTTTTAAAGTTTTTTTTTTTTTTTGGCCAAGCGAATTTTTTCACTGGAGAAAAAATTTGCGTAATTGGCCATTCGCTGTTTTCAACATTCAACATTTATGTGTTGACGTTTAGGCATTCGGCAATCTGAATGTTCAATGAAATATAGACATGCAAGAACATGAGGTGTCAAAGAAAAGTGAAGAGATAATGGCTGGAATGGACATGATCACTTACAGTGTAGTAATACGGACAGAAGGGTAGTAACTTTCTTCTTTGCTGGGGATTTTATGGTGTAATTTTCTTTGAAGTGGTATAATTAATAACAATGAATCAGATACTGAGGTCTAGGAACAGTCATTGTATATGTTCTGAAAAATAGAATTTGATGTTTGTAAAGTTTTTTTTAAATAGAGCAGACAGTTGTAGATGACTGTGACACAGCAAAGACAATTTATTACAAGACTCTAATGTATAAATACAGTGATTAATTTAACATATATCTTAATATTGACAGATTAGTCAAAAATTCAATTAGACTGACATGTAAAAAGGTAAAATCTGAACCTTAGATGTGATTTTTTATTAATATAAATAAGGTGTGTTGTCCTATTTTTCACAACTGTATTGTATATTGTTTATGAATTAGAGGGGGGGAGTGGTGGAGACTCCTCAGAACCAGGGGAGGATTAATCATTCTGTTACTTTATGCCAGAGATGATTTACCACTAGTTAGATACTGCTGGCATGGAGGGTAACAATGGGAGACATAACCACTATGATGAAGGATTTTGTGAGGCAAATATGGTGGATACTGTACAGTTTGGTTTTCTTTTTACCCTTCATTTTGGATCAATATTTTTTTGATGAAAAGAACTACAGATATCTTTGTGTTGCTTTCTAAGACTGTTATACCATTAATGACACAAATCATGATATAGAAGTGAATAATGAAACATGGGGTGGTGGTTAATGATGAACTGGAAAATTAAACTCTTGTCATTTGAAGATTGTTGGTGAGTTGGGGAAGGAATTTGGGAGAGTATATGTTTTTATGAGTGATGTTCATCATGCTAGTGGGACTTAGCCATGCGTTGATAAGATAGCTACACTTATACATGTCAAGGTGAGATCCCGCATATTTGGATTGGAAGGAACCAAATTAGGAATATGTGGGGGATCACTAGTGGCATCAACCTGCTGTGTATAGTATGAATCAAATTAGATTGTTTCTTTTTGTCTTTTCTTTATTAAGTGAATGCTTCATTATTGACAACTATCTTTTTGTATTATAGCATAAATTATTCTAGGAAGTGGTTTGATAGTCAATACGATGAGGTGGGTGGTCTGTAATATCATTCCTCTTTGTTGTAACATTTGTATAGCAGATGCAATTGAATTTATTTGGGGGTAGGGAATTTGCTTTGAGAAACTGATTTGTTTGACAGAGAGAAACAATGGAATCATTAGTGTAGTGTAAATAAAGAGACTAAAAGAAAGAGTATTTGTAGAATGTATTTGGAGGAAGCAAGGTAACACTGAACAACATATTGCACTGCCATGGTAAAAACAGTGAAGGAGAAGCTGATGCCCGCTTGTGGATATAAAGAGGCATCAATGGCACCTAGATTTGTTAGTATAAATTGCTATATAGTTCATAAGGGATAAAGGGGGTATGCATTCAGTGCTATCATTATGTAGGGTGACAGAGGATGTAGGGGAAGTAGCCCACAAAAAGGAGGAGCTTTTTAATTCTGGAAGTTCTACTGTGATCATTTTGCAGAAGTGGAAAGTGAGTTGGTGGAGTGAGGTAGTGAGAGGGAGTTCCAATGGGACTGGGGGTGTGATATTATTCATGGAATGTTAGTAGTTTACATAACAGGAGTAAGAGGGAAAGGATCCCTAAGCATGTTTGAACATTGATGGCTCATGTTGCTATTTTGCAGGAGGCACATATGACAAATGAAAAACAGAAAAATGTAAGGGAGGAGCAGGGTATGAGCTAGAGACAGACTCCTCCTGGGGCAATAAAATATAAAACAAGAATTGCTTTGTTGAAATGGAATATGTGGCCTTAGGAATCACATGGTAGAGTGGAGGCTAGGAAAGGAAGAATGGCTGGAATCAAGGGATAGATGGAGAGGAATAGGATCACTATTATTGGGGGTTTATATTCCACCGGGGATACAAAAGGATATTCAGAGGACTCTAGTGATGGAAATAGGTAGATTCCATGAGGGGGTAACTTTGTATTTAGGAAACTGGAATTTAACGATTTATAGAGATGATGTGGATAATGGCCCTAGATGATTACTTGAAAGATTAACTACGTTCTATGAGAATGGTCAATATGTGGAGATAT
>NC_056747.1:496382835-496415335 GCF_019279795.1 Protopterus annectens | reverse complement strand
CTCCCCACCTAAGTACCATGTTCAATCATAGCCTCACATCAGGTGTTGTGCCCACTGAATGGCACAGAGCAACAATTATCCCACTCCACAAAGGGAGAGCCACCACTGATCCCGGGAACTATCAGACAAGCCTGGTCTGCAAGGCAATGGAACGTATCATCATGGAACTGATAAAGAAAGACATTGGTAACCTGCAAACTCTGGACACCACCCAGTTCGGGTTTGTGAAAGGCAGATCATGCCTCCTGAACCTGATCGACTTCTTTGAGGCAGTCACCAAAGCCATAGATAAGGGTAAGATGGTTCACGCAGCCTATCTTGACCTCGCCAAGGCTTTCAACACCATTCCCCATTCTGGAATTATAGCTAAACACACTAAACTAGGTATAAAGCCCTATGTCACAAGATGAGTTGCCAAATGGCTCACTGACAGAACCCACAGTGTAAAAATTGCAGACTCCAAATCTGACTTCAAACCAGTGACAAGTGAAGTACCACAGGGTTCAATACCAGGACCTCTCCTGTTCTCTGAAGTACAGGCTAACACAGAAGGCCTCTGGCTAATGAAGTTTGCAGATGACTGCAAACTAGGAGCCATAGTCGAGTCCCCAAATGATGTGGACATCCTACAGAAGGGCCTCACTGAGACAGATGCCTGGTGTCAGAGCCATGGCTTCAAGCTCAGTGCCAAAAAGTGCATTGTCATCCCCTTTGATAAAAACTCTGTACCCATGAACTGCCACATAGGCAGCAGTCTACTTAGCACTGAATGTGAGATAAGAGACCTGGGGGCCCAGGTGGACAGTAGTCTCTCATTTGATAATCACATCACCACAGTAGTCAGGAAGTCCTTTTACATGGCACACCTCATCACAAAAGGGTTTTCATCCAGGAAAAAAGAGGTCATTGTTCCCCTCTGCTTGATACTCATTAGACCCATTATAGAGTACAATGCCCCATTTGGAATGTACCGCACAAGACATCTGCAGCAGCTGGAAAGGCCACAGAAGTACCTCACAAAGAGGATTACTGGCCTCAAACAAATGCCCAACACTGACCGTCTCAAAAAACTCCAGCTTTACTCCGTAGCATATTGCCTACTCTGAGGTGATCTCTGCCTAACATATAAAGCTATGTCAAACCCAGAGCTGTTGGACATGCTACACTAAAGAAATCCCAATCCCTCTGAGCTACATGCTCTAGGGACCTAAACCTTGTCACCACAATAAACAGGACATGCTGGAGGGATAGATTCCTGCCCCAGAGACTTCCCATACTCTGGAACAAGCTACCCATCTATGTCAAGCAAAGTTCCTCATTAGCACTCTTCAAGAAAAATCTTGATGAGTGGATGGGAAATAGGAAATACACCCTGGGATCACTTCTGTGGCTCTGCTTGACAGTGGCACAGGAAAATAACTTTCTTGGGTGGCGTAAGCCAGGAAACCTTGTTGGCTAGGCTTACTTAGGCCCTTGGGCCAATAGCCTAGTACCTACCTATGAAACTATGAACCTATATGGATCCACTTCTGAATCTTGAAATACTGAAATACTGAATTTCAGTATCTCTAAACTTTGAAAATCTAAAGCCCACAGTCACTATAAACCAAAACACCGACGTGCAAAATATCAAAAGAAAGAAAAAAAAAACAACCCTCCCCGACATAAAAATACATAACATTATTCTACCACACCCTTGTTACTTAAATATACCAACTCTGAGGTAGCACTAAAACAAAAATAGCAAGGCACCTACTTCTATGTGTGTTACGCTCCCATTACACACACACACACTTACACCCACGAGAAACACACACTACACAAGTAAAACAATCACCACTCTCAACACCTATACACACACACACACACACCCTCACCTACCTACTCAAACCAACTCCTACAATGTCCAATAACATTAAAAAACAATGTATTCCTACCCAAAAATCCTAAAATACTACACACTTAGCTGCATCTCTGAATATAACCTCACATTGACCACCATCATCAACTCCCAGAAACCAGTAAACCTTAAAGCGACAGCTCACTACAAAAACAAACCGTGAAACACCTACTGCACATTTGGTAACCTCAGATTCGACAAATTGCAGTTTCGAACAACTGCACTTTCGACATTCTGGTCTGGAGATACTGAAATTTGGTATTTCAGTATTTCAAGATTCAGAAGTAGGCATATATATATATATATATATATATATATATACACATATATATATATATATATATATATATATATATATATATATATATATATATATATTTATTTATATGAACATACCTTGGACAAAAGGGAATAATCCAGGACACAGGGATTTTGGACTTAGTATATGGAAAACCACACTTCCATGGATTCAGTCTCACTATTCCAAGACTTGTTCTAATAAGTCTCAAAACTGCAAATAGTTTTATAAATCTATACATACATGTATATATATATATATATATATATATATATATATATATATATATATATATATACACACACACACACACACACACACACACACACACACACACACACACACACACACACACACTTTCTTCTCTAAATACTGCACATGAAAACATCTGATATTCAATAAACATTGTAGGGTGTGCAGTAAAACCACACACAAGAGTTAAGCATGATTCATAAAAGTGTGCAAACTCAACTGAGTATGTACATACACAGCTGCATACCTGCAGAGCTCCAGATACTCAGCAGCTGTGCAAATGAAGGCCCCCACCATTGTAAGTCATTCACAATTGCAAAAACTAGGTGATGTGTGTAACTAGGTGATGTGTGTGCTACAGATATGTGGTAATGTCAAAGGTCTCCCAGTCCTGCTTTGTTAAATATGCCCATACATGCATGTTGTAAGGGAGGGCTGTCCTAGACAGCGCATGTAAGATTCCTCATATAAGGCTACAACTCTAGATGCAGCATGGATGTGCGGGATTGCAAGAAGTAAAATATTTCTCAAGTATGTCACAGTACCCTGCTGTCTGTTCCTGTCCTGAATAACATAACCTGGCAATAGTGTAACAACATCAGAAATGTACATTTATAGAGAGGTAAATTGCATAAGCCTGCATCATCAGCTCTGGCAGCTCTAGCATGAGTGCCAAGCCTAAATGAAAACTCCAGCTATCTGTTCGCACACATGCACACTGCTGTCTGTTACCCAGTTACAACAGACTTGGCCAGATATCACATATTTATGTACAGCACTTGGTGCATGGTTTCGTGTATGTGTGATCTGATCACTCTGGGCATGATTCAATAATAAGGGTAAGCGGCATCTAACATACGTGTGTACAGAACATGGAGTAAACTCTCAGGTACATGTGGTCTAATGACGGTGATTATGATCAGTAATATGAGTAAGGGCAGCACAGTAATTCACTTCCCCACTCTAAAATATGCTCTTCGTGGTGCCATGAAACATGTCCTTTGAACATCTAGGAGACTACATACAATGTTAGCGAATCCTTCAGGACATTTTTAAACTCCAGATGATGGCCTATATGAGTAGCTTATTTTCATCTTCCTTCCACTTCCAGAGGGAGAAGAGGGGTCTCTTACAATATGCACCTTCTCTAAGCCTCTGAAGAGAATCAGTAACAAGTCATTTCTGAATTAAGAAAAGCAAAAAGAAAATAATCTGTTCATCTGTATATCAGCTTGATTTGTCCTTTGTTTATTTGTATAGATGTTCGCTTTGATGTGGATACCACTGTAGAAGAGTATTTGTGACTGAATCACCTACTGCACTTTTGCATGCACCTAAGCCAATACTCAAATGCAAGGAAAAAACTAATATGCTGGCTCAAGGCCACATGCATACACCACAGCTTAAAAACAGTTATTTTCCTATTCTCATTCTGTCCAGCAGCCTCCTTTCTTTCACTCTTTGTCCACTTGCCTCTTCTAAAACGACCACTCTGCGACATTGGGCCACTCATGGATATGAAATAGTTGCATTGACAGATGATACTGAATGCAGCTACAACACCATGGATTAAAGGACAACAGGTTTATACATGAGACCACTGTTTGGTGGATTAAATAATGCTTGTTATAAATATGGTTGTCTTTGGATGTTAAACAGATGTAATGAAGTAACGCTACGAAAGCTCATCTCTATGCTTGACTTGCTTTTATTATTTTACTTTGAATAAAGTATCTTATTCGGACCACCCGGCATTTTAAGATTTAAACTCTATCATCACTGCAGATTAGAAAGGAGTAAGTGAGTGAGTTAACCTCAGTAGAGAAAGGATTACTTAGATTCATTTCTTAGAACAAATTCAGAACATAGTTCAAAATCATACACCCCCCCCAAGGACCGCAGTTCCTTTTAAAGCATCTACAATCAAAGCTTTATAGTTTTACTTTCCAGGCATCAGCCTGTCCCCCTTTGCATCCATGCAGTAGCTGTCACATTACACAGCTGTAAACCATTACAACATCCAAATCTGACAGCTCTCTCCAACTGTCAATCACAATGCAGTCAACTCTCCAAAACTATTAACATCAGTCTGATTAGGTGTGTTTTATAACTAAAGTAGATCACTTCATGCTGGAAGCAAGGGTAATGCAATATATCTGAAAGTATAACTCAGTCAGCTGGGATTTATTACCTTCCTTGGATGTGTTCCTGTACACTAGGATGAGGTTTTCCTGCCTCTTAACAAAGTAATGGAGCTATGGCATCCAGTCATGCCTGGAAATGCAACATTTCTTGAAGAGGGATGACATTTCATCCACAACAGGCCTGCAGGTGCTGTGAAATTTCTTCAGGGAATACATTATTTAACTCAGGTGCTTTTTTTCCCACAGGGCAGAGTCCACCAGAAAGATAACACATTTTCTTCTCCCTATGAGTACCTCTTTCTGCCATTCAACTGCTGAACTATTTATGACAAGTTTTCAGTTCATACTGGCATTTGCATTGCACAGGTAATATTTGACCATCTTGGGTCATAGACTACTGTACTGCAAACAGACTTAATGAATTAGGCCATGAGAACATATTGCAAAGTGCCATAGCATGTTACTGCTTCAGATGTTAGCAGGAGAAAATAAATCATGTACATTTAACATATTATTTGTACTACAACCACATTTTAAATAGCTGTATAAAATACATTTGGGTAGTATTATGCAACAAGCATCCTAGGGTGGAGTCACACAATTTCCAGTAAATATTTTCATTTTCTTTTTTGCACATTTACACAGAGGAAATGTTTTCCTTACACAGTGTGTAAAATTAACTTCAATAAATAGGGCTGAAGCTGAGGCACATCTGTTTGATAAAACTGTAATCATTACTCAGTAAAGGGAGCATGAACGTATGTGTCTAAACTATCACGGCCAGTATAGCCTATGACTTATTATTAGATCTAGGTGGCTATAAAGCACTAGCCAGGAAAACCAGCAGCTTTACTCCCTCCACACTCTTTAACCAGTCTAATCTACTTTTTCCACCATTTAAAGACACTCGGAACCACTATTCCTTTTCTTGCATTAGGAACCTAAATTCCCTCCTTTTTTACCCTGCTTACAATAAATTAATTTGGGCCACCAGGTGGTAGACTTATCCCTTCCAGGCCATGAAGCCTTCTCCTGACTTGTACTACACCTTTGCTATATACTGTTTATCCACAGACTTGCTATTAAACTGTAGCCCATATCTATTTATTTTTATGGTTAGCTCTCACACACCCTCCAAATAGCTCTATTATCTACTTTTTTAACTTTATTCCAGTACTTAGGGTTACCTACCTACTGTAATCCCTGCTTCAACTGATTGTTCTTTTCAGCTCCTTACTTCTCTTGTCTCTACCCGCTCCGCCCCCCTACCCTACCCCCAATTCCCACCCACCCTACTGCTCCTAAGCTTATACATTCTCACCACACCCTCTTCCTCTCCAATCCAATCACAATAGTCACTTTGTTAACATTCTACATACACCTCTCTCTAATCACCCCTAGTATAACTCCTCCCCTTTAAAGAATACCAGTAAGCTTATTAGTCACTATGCAAACATGACCTTTCCAAGTCCAACTAAAGCTCCTAATCATTGACTTTCTCCTACTTTCTCTAATAGCAGCCTACCTGCTAACCTTATATGAACAGTCAAAATATTTACAGCTGAACTTCCCTAATGCACAAACAAGTACTATATGTCTAATTAACTCCCCAGAACACATAAATATAACATCTTTACCTAGGTATTTACCTGCTAAATATCACAGACTGGCCCATATCAAATACAACTATCTAAAACCTAAAAAACCTCTTCACCATTACTTTAACCTCCACAATCCCTTAAACAAACTATTACACCTCTCCTTACTAGATGAGGACATTCATCCTAACCCAGGACCTGGGCATAAAACAAGCACAGCACCACAAATACATGTTCTCTCTACCCCAAATATCCCATCTAAATCTCCCAACTCACTCTATGTAGCTCACTTCAATATTCACAGCATAAATAATAAAATTGATCACCTCCATGCTTTCCTGGATGTTCATTCCTTAGATATACTTTGTTTAACATAAACATGGCTAAAACCCACTACACAAGATGTTTAAATTATTCCATCTGGGTACAACATCTTGAGACAAGACCACAAAGTAAAAAGGAGGGGATGTTGCTATCCTCTATAAAGAAAGGCTACAAATATCTATACTAGATCTTGGTTCCTCTTCTGAAAACAATGCAGAAATCATTAGCACCAAACTTCAACTTAATCCCAGCAAATCCCTAAATATAATATGTATCTACTTACCCCGTAGTAACAACATCACCACTCTGGAAGGTATCCTTGCTGAACTCTCCACAAAAATTCCCCAAGAGACAATAATTATTGGAGACTTTAATATAGACTGGAAGGACTGTTCTACTGAATCACCAACCTCCCATATTAACCTTAATGGCTTCTCACAAACAATTAACTCCCCAACCAGAATTAATAAACCCAATAACAAAGAATCCATCCTAGACTGGATTCTCATAAATAATCACCAACAACTCTATAATTTAGAGACCCTCCCTGACGATGTAAGTGACCATTCTCTCACTTACATAATCAGGCAAAGGTTGAGCTCACAAATCCCAACCATATATAAAACAATAAGAAGCAACAGAAACTTTAACCCCAATAGCTTCCAAGCTAAACTAAAAGAATGTGACTGGTCACCTATAAAACACCTCCCATTTGACAAAGCAACAAACTACTTTAACTCAAAAGTCTTAACAATCCTTAACCACCATTAACCAAAGCGTTCCATCAAAATTAAATCTAAACCAACCCCATTGCTTATAAAGAAAACCAGGCAGAAAATTCAACAGAGAAATAAAGATTGGGCACTGTGGAGAACAACTAAAAACCCCGTAGACCAACAACAATTCAGGCAAAAAAAGAAATAAGACTAAGAAAGCTATACTCGAAGATAAAAAAACTTTTACTTCCACCTCCATCAGACCAACCAAAATAATCGACAAAAGTTCTGGCTAGCATAAAAAGACTACTTCAACCCAGCCAATCTGCAACACCACCCCCTATAGGATCAAATTCCGACAATCCAAAGCAAACTGCTAATGCTTTTAATACCTTCTTCACTGAGACCATCCAAACACTTGCTAATCAGCTAACAGCCGATAGCTCTGCCCTTCCAACCAATACTAGTAACTCTCTCCCAACTCTAAACCTGCAACCTGTCCCACATTCCCTCATCTGCAACCTCTTAAGTAAACTAAAACTGCTGACCAGCTACCTGCTGAATACCTGCAAAAAGCCGCCAAAGTCATAGCTTATCCTGTATCATTGCTGATAAATAGAACCATACAAGAAAGCACTATTCCCACCATCTGAAAAATCTCCTATATTATCCCCCTACACAAAGGTGGAAACTCCAGAGAATATTCTAACTATTGTCCCATAGCACTACTTTCCCCATTAGCTAAAATAATGGAAAAGTGCATCCACAGACAGTTACTAAACCATCTACTCCAGAACAATTTACTGGCCAAATCTCAACATGGCTTCAGGCCTTTCCACAGTACAACTGCACTCCTATCCTTCACTGACAGCATTAATAAAAACTGTAATAACAATCTTCTCTCTTCAGCACTTTTCATCGACCTTTCAAAAGCATTCGACATGGTCAACCACTACTTACTTCTCAATATTTTAAAATCCTTCTCTCTGGACACAAAGACTATAAAATGGTTCCAGTCCTACCTTGATAATAGACAGCAGGCAGTGCTATGGGACAACAACCTCTCATCCCATCTCCCAGTTACCCTAGGTGTTCCTCAGGGCTCTATATTGGGCCCCCTCCTTTTCTCAATATTTATCAATGACCTCAACCTAGCTATTCCTTTAACTAACTGTGTACAATACGCAGATGATTTGACAATAATCTTCTCAGCTAAATCTCAATCCCAACTACAGACTCTAACTCAGACAATGTTCAATAAAACAGAAAATTGGTTTCTACAATGCTGCCTCCTCTTGAACCCCCAAAAAACAAACTCCTCCTCTTCACGCCTACCCGTAAATCACTCCCAATGAACTTTTCAGTCTTATCCAATAATGGTACACTCATATCTCCTGATCCAACAACTAAGCTTCTCGGGGTAACCATTGATAACAACCTGAACTTTGAAACCCATATCAACAATACCATAAAAACCATCAACAGGAAACTAGGCTCCCTCTATAGGATAAAACCCTTTCTCTCCCCACTAGCCAGAACCACTTTGCCTATTCTCACCTTATCTCCACACTTCTCTTTGCTTCTTCCATATATACTAACTTGTCAAAAAATAACCTTAACAAGCTAGCCAGCGCTTACAATAGCATTGCCAGATTTGCTACTGCTTCCTCCTTTAGGACCCATCACTGCCATAACCTGAAACAATTAGGCTGGTTAGAGCTTCTGAATCAAATTCACTTTAAACAACTCACCATTGTGCACAAAACCCTTTTCCAACCTACCAATACTCCAATACTTGCTAGTCTCATTACCCAATATAAGAACCTTTCAACTTTACGCTCATCTAATAAAGTACTTGTATCAACATGTAAATCTAATAACATGGCAGGAGATGCTCTGTTCTCAAATGCAGTTGGAAAGTATTGGAACCAACTACCCCATGAACTTACATCACTGTCTTCATTTACACTTTTTAAACACAATCTGAAACTCTATCTTAAAACCCATTGGTTATATCCCTGTACAAATCCAGACTAATCTCATACTATATATCATGTAGCCCAGGCTGGTATGACCCTGACCCTGAGCAGCATCTTGCCCTCACCAAGAATGATACCACAATACAAAGACAAGATGATCAGCTTTAACAATTGGCTCAAGTACTGGTGTCATTCTAAGGGGATCCAATTTCTGTCTGCCTGGGATGATATGTTGGACAAGCCACGCTGCTTTGCAAGGGACGGCTTACACCTATCACCACTGGGCTTCCGGATATTGGCTAAGGCTCTTGCCACCCCCATAGTGCCTTTTTAGGCAAGGCTCAAAAGACAAACCCACCTCCTTAGAAAACAAAAATGGAAAAAACTAAGGGTAATGCTGCTCAACGCCAGAAGTCTAAAACTCAAGATGCAGGCACTTGATGCACTCCTCAGCATGGAGAACATCGACGTCTGTGCAGTAACTGAAACCTGGTTCAAGGCTCCTGAGAGCACCCCAGCGCTACCAGGCTATACCTCGTATCATGCTTTTCGGCCCCAAACCCGAGCCGAACCACAAAGGGAGGGGGAGTGTCCATATTTATAAAGGACACCCACACCTCCAGGTTAGTAGCAACACATGAAGCATCAGAGACCATACAGGTGCAACTAACCATAGGCAAAACTGCTATACAACTGGTAGCATGTTACAGACCACCCTCCCAATCTCAAGAACCCCACTCAGCCTTCCTGAAGACATTGGAGGATATGAATGTATCACAAAATACTGTCATATTGGGAGACTTCAACTACCCAAACATAGATTGGGTACATTATTCTAGCCCTAATACCCTAGCCCAAATGTTCCTGGAGTTCATAAATTCAAATGCACTGGAACAACTAGTCACCTCTCCCACTAGGGGAGATAATATACTAGACCTGATCATCACAAACATGGGGTCAAAATGCTCCACACCAGAAGTATACCCCTCACTAGTGAGATCTGACCACAAACTAATCACCCTGGATATACATATCCCACCTTCACCCCTAGCACAAAAGACCACAGTGAAAAACTTCTCAAAAGCAGACTTCACTCTTCTTAAGACTGAGATGGTATCCTTTAAGCCCACTGTGCCAGGGGATACCACATCCCACAATACCGAATCCTTCACAAATGCTTTCTATGGACATCTCCAAGAATGCATGGATCATGCAATCTCAAACAAATCCAAGTCCCTCTCCACCAAAAGTAAGCATCCTGTCTGGTGGACCTCAGCCATAAACAAATTGTATAACAAAAGAAGGAAGCTACTGCACATTAGAGCGAAATCCCATGAAGGGAAGACATCTCTGATCATCATTAGCAGAAAACTACGTTCTCTCATAAAAACATCCAAGGCAAACTTTGAGAGAAAAATCGCTAAGGACACTAAAGATAACCACAAAGCCTTCTTCAGCTATGTTAGAAACCTGGGCAGAAACCCTCAGATATGCTCTGAGTTGGTTCACAACAACAAAAAATACACTGAACCCACAGATATTGCTAACATTCTGGCTGACAGGTTCAGTGCAAATTTCTCGCCTCCCTCACCCCCAAAAGAAGAAATACTTATCCAAGCTGAATGTAATCTCCCTGTCATCTCAGATGTCCAAGTGAGAGCCGCCCTAAACAAAGCAAAAAACACAGCATCAATGGGACCTGACGGTATCCCAGAGTGCGTGTTACGTGAACTCCAAGAGGAGCTAAACCCACACATAAAAATGCTATTTAACCTTAGCCTTACTTCGGGATATGTACCTGAACACTGGCGTACAGCAACAGTGGTCCCACTCCACAAGGGGGGGTGCCGCTACAGACATTGGAAACTACCGCCCCATAAGCTTGACTAGCCTGGTCTGCAAAGCTATGGAAAGAATCATTATGGAACTCATAAACGGAGACATAGGGAACCTACAGACGCTTGACCCCACCCAGTTCGGCTTTGTAAAGGGCAGATCCTGCCTTTTAAACCTGGTTGACTTTTTCGAAACAGTCACTAGAGCCATTGATGAGGGCAAAGCAGTCCATACAGCATACCTGGACTTGGCTAAGGCCTTCGACACAATACCCCACTCAGGCATCATAGATAAGCTAAACAGCTTAAAAGTAAACCCTTATGTCACTAGATGGGTTGCAAACTGGCTAAAGGACAGAACCCATAAAGTTAAAATCGCTGGAGCAATGTCTGACTCAAAGCCAGTCACAAGTGGTGTCCCACAGGATCTGTCCTGGGACCCCTCTTGTTCGGCATTTATTTCTCAGATGTTAAAGCAAACATGGGAGGGCTGTGGGTGACAAAGTTCGCAGATGACTGCAAACTAGGCGCCATAGTCGATACACCAGCAGATACACACATCCTACAAAAAGGCATCACTGAAACGGACAACTGGTGCCGTAGTCACGGCCTTAAACTAAATGCCAAAAATGTATAGTCATCCCTTTTGGAAAAAACAAAGTACCCACAAATTATCACATAGACAGCAACCCACTGAGTACGGAAAAAGTAATCAGAGACCTAGGGACCCAAGTAGACAGTGACCTCTCATTTGACACCCACGTTGCCAAAGTGGTTAGAAAAACATTCTACCTTGCACACCTCATCATGAAGGGTTTCACATCCAGATCCAAGGATGTCATTGTACCCCTATATTCCTCCCTCATCAGACCCATGATTGAGTACAATGCCCCATTTGGTATGTACCTCACCCGGCATTTGCAACAGCTGGAGAGACCACAAAAGTACCTCACCAAAAGGATCAAGGGTCTCCAACATATGTCTTATTCTGCCAGACTAAAGAAACTTCAGCTCTATTCAGTAGCATACCGCCTGCTCAGAGGTGATCTCTGTCTGGTGTACAAGGCCATGTCCAACCAGGATCTGATGGACATGCTCCACCTCAAAATTCCAAATCCATCAGGACCACGAGAGCTAAAGACTTAAACCTCGGCACAAGTATGAATAGGACATGCTGGAGGGATAGATTCATAACCCAAAGGCTTCCCATGCTATGGAACAGGATCCCAGTTCATATTAGGCAGAGCCCCTCACTGACTCTCTTCAAGAGAAATCTTGATGAGTGGATGGGAGATCGTAAGTTTACCCCAGGGGTCACATCTGTGTCACTGCTAGACAGGGGCACAGTAAACTAATTCTATTATATAAGGGACCTTCACTGTGTCACTACTAGACAGAGGCACAGTATTCTTGATTTATTCTGTACATTTTTGTACCATTTCATGGGGTGGCAAAAGCCACATCACTATGGCTAGGCTTACAAATGCCCCAGGGCAGATAGCCTAGTACTATACTATGAAACTATGAAACTATATCCCAAATACCCTCTCTTAAGACCTAATTCCTACTCTATCTGTGTCTTTTTAGATCAAGGCCTATCCTTGGCAAAAACATATCTTATCCTAACAGTGATAATTTAAAATACCTAGTTAAATTCTTCTGCATATAATTCTAAAGCATCTTACCTAAGGCAGGCAACAAGTATTGTTTAAACTGTGAGCATTGCTGAACTGTTCAAACTTGAAGTATGTATTTGTTTAACAATTACTTACTAGTTACTAATGAAGTCTTGTACATAAACTCTAAAATATCTTATCTAATGCTTGTAACATGTTTTTGTATAAACTGTGAAGATTCCTGAACTGTTTAAAATTTGTAGTATTTAACTGTATAACAACTAGTACCTGTGTTAGTAGTCTAGTAATCTCTTGGACCTTATTTCCCCGGGACTTTACTGAAAACTGACATAAATCCAGTTAGACTATCCTGGTCAACAAATGTAAAATAAAAATAAAATAAATAAATTACAGTTTGCATTTAGCATACAGACTGGTGTTTTTCTAATGTGTCCTAACCCTCCATCTTAACAAGGGTTCAAGGTTTGGGTTTCGAGTCCAAGTTTGACCTGTCAAACTGGGAGGGAGGAGGTATTAAGAATGAACAGGTATGAATGTTGTGATGCTGTAACACAATTGTTAGTGAAGCAAACTCTGTGCAGATTTGTCAGTTTTATGTATCTGATCAGTATTAGTAAGAACAAGTCAATATAATTAAAAAGATGCATTCAATAGTGGGGCAAAAGTTATGGGACTAGACATGAGTTCCATTCCTAAACCTCTAAACGTTCACATTTTATCACTTATTCTGTATCAGCAAGAACAGGTCAGTATAATTTAAAAAGAAATATGCAGCTATGGGGCTGGACATGAGTTCAGCTAAATAACAGAATATGTAAAGTCATAGAAAGCATTGTGATTAGAAAAACAGTTAGAGGAATATCGTTGTTCAGTAATGTAGGTTGCCGTTCCCACTTTCTTTTCTGGTATATTGTGTCAATTTTGGGTGTTTGTAACACATGCAAACAATTAAAACAATTATTATACCTATTACATTATATTTTGTAATAACAGTTTTTATGTTATTTCTTCTTACTGTGTTCATAATATACAAATCCCATAATTGTCTCATTCATCATATTAATGGTCATTTACACTGAACATCAATTACATAATTTCCCATAATATTCCTATAATCTCATTTATATATCATTGTAACGTTTTTGTCTGCAATATTCATAAAATAGACATTCAGAAATAACATAGAGGCAGAGCTGTATATGAGGAACTGGGCAAGGAAGGATGAGCTTGTAAAGCTTGCACCAGCTTGTTTATCCTTAAGGAGGGGGACTGCTAGGCCCATGGCATTGGTGGCACCTAGTTGCAGTGGCTCACCCTACCACAAGGAGTTGGAGGTATGTGTGGAAGCATGCACACCTCCTCTCCTAACCAGAAAGCCAAGGAGTAGGCCACTACAATGGACCAGCTGGCTTGCTCACTACTAACCAGTTTTTTATGACAGGGAGAAAGGATGGGCCTATAGGGCATCCTGATCAGGATGGAGTAAGCCATAGGGCTCTAGCTTAGCCCAGGCATGTCCATCTTTCACATCCCATAGAAAAAATGGGCCATTTGAGGGCACAAAGTGAAGCTATTGGGAATGGTCCTGTGGAAGGGGTGGCGGATATAACATGGAGAAGATTTTCAGTTCAGTTTATCTAAAAGATGCACTCAGAACTAACCTTCTTTTTAGTATCTACTTTAAATTAAATTTTAGGTTGATCTTCTAATTTATACTTCACAAACACAGATCTTTATAATAATATGCAAAAAGTCTATACTGATATTTTGAATTAAGTATGTAGCTTAGAAACTCAAATGTGTATTATAAAACAGTTTAATATATACTTATTAGCAAGAGTTCCTAATACTCTTCTTTAAATATGGCAGACAGGTCTGACTCAGAGTAATGCCTTTACTTAAGTTCTCAGATCCAGTTGTGTTCAGCACTCTATTTGTATTAGTTAAAATCCCTTTGATCCTGATACCATTTTGCCCCTCCATTCCTTTCCTGGAGCTCTAGTTTTATCATTTTTAGAAGACCATACAATATTGAACAACAAAACAAAAATACATAACTCTATCAGAGGACCCTCAATTATGGTGTTTAATTTTTTTCTTATATAAATCCACTAATTATTTGGGCTTATCTAAGAACCTTTCTAAGCATCTTGAAGACTGGATGAAGGTCTATTAAGCCCTTGTTCTGCTCCATGTCTTCTAGGTCCATAGATTCACTAGGTTGGTGAAGAAGCACAAGGCCTACTCAAAGAGCTTGATGCCCAGAATCTTCTGCTCATACTTACAGATATCCATGTAGTCATCCAGTTCTTGAATGTATGGATTGATAGGGGGAATTTAATTGAGCAGTTGAATTTATGCCCTATACATGGGAATCTTTGAGAATAAAAGCTGCCACATTTCACAGTATAATTTCTATTAATTTTTAATTGAGCCTGAGTGTCCTCTTGTATTCAGGTCACCCAGAAGATATTCTAAACATAGAGGATTATGATCAGGTCTCTGACTGTAACCATGTTATTACAAGTTCAAGACACGCATGTCAAGAAATTTGCTCTTGAAGTGAATCTTGGCATCCATACCGAGAATGCATAATAACTGGTTATAGTCCGTGTGACCCAATTATAACACTTTCATATTGCATGAGTTACATCTGCTCCATGTACTGCTAGTTAAAAAAAAGCCAAAATATTTTGCTGGCTTTGAAAGACAGTGAAGCACACAGGGAGTGCTGTCACATAGACAGCATGTACATATAACTATAAGAAAAAGCCAGGGTCAATTTTACAGTTTTTAATACTGCTGTAATTTAAATAGGTTACTTGCAGATTGACATCTGTAAACATCTGTGACATCTGTAAACGTCATTAAGATATCCTAGACAAGATATTCAGGGACAGTTAAAGAGTGAAGAAAAGTCCCTTGAGTGAGACACAGACATAACAGTGTTTAGGAAAGTGTGTATTGCTTTAGAGAAGCACTTTATACATTTGTTTTTTATTTGATTTTGGAGCCTAATCATTGCACTCTATATACTACAAATGGTTTAAAGTAGGTTTTCTTAAATATTTAATGCTCTTTATGTCAGGCATAGGTCTCCCCTAAAAAGGCAATAAAATACAGAGTAGAGAGATACATGGTGTAGTTGTTGGCTATAAATTAAATCATGAAGCCATGAAATTATCTTTGTGAAGAAACTTTGTACCTTCTCCAGATGAATCAAATGTGAATAGATTATTACAAAACAGGATAGAGTATTGTATAATTATTTCAATAACAACTGTATATAGTGGGGCAGATACCATTTTGACATTCCCCTCAACCCAACAAGGGATCAGATGTGCTACAGTGCTACAGAGATTGTTTGGGGTATAAATTGAAAGGTCATCATCTGTCAGAACTCCAAGGTCTTTCACTATTTTGTCAACTTTTGATTGTTTTCCATCAATAGTGTATAAACATAGTGGTTGGTGTGGCATTTTTTTGTATTGAAGGTAAGGGCATTACTACTGCAAATCATGTGCAATGTCAGGGCATTACTACTGCAAATCATGTGCAGTGTTAGGGCATTACTACTGCAAATCATGTGCAATGTTAAGGCATTACTACTGCAAATCGTGCAGTGTTAGGGCATTACTACTGGAAATCATGTGCAATGTTAAGGCATTACTACTGCAAATCATGTGCAATGTTAGAGCATTACTGCAAATCATGTGCAATGTTAGGGCATTACTACTGCAAATCGTGCAGTGTTAGGGCATTACTACTGGAAATCATGTGCAATGTTAAGGCATTACTACTGCAAATCATGTGCAATGTTAGAGCATTACTGCAAATCATGTGCAATGTTAGGGCATTACTACTGCAAAGCATGTGCAGTGTTAGGGCATTACTACTACAAATCATGTGCAGTGTTAGGGCATTACTACTGCAAATCATGTGCAGTGTTAGGGCATTACTACTGCAAAGCATGTGCAGTGTTAGGGCATTACTACTACAAATCATGTGCAATGTTAGGGCATTACTACTGCAAATCATGTGCAATGTTAGGGCATTACTACTGCAAATCATGTGCAGTGTTAGGGCATTACTACTGCAAAGCATGTGCAGTGTTAGGGCATTACTACTACAAATCATGTGCAATGTTAGGGCATTACTACTGCAAATCATGTGCAATGTTAGGGCATTACTACTGCAAATCGTGCAGTGTTAGGGCATTACTACTGGAAATCATGTGCAATGTTAAGGCATTACTACTGCAAATCATGTGCAATGTTAGGGCATTACTACTGCAAATCATGTGCAATGTTAGGGCATTACTACTGCAAAGCATGTGCAGTGTTAGGGCATTACTACTACAAATCATGTGCAATGTCAGGGCATTACTACTGCAAATCATGTGCAGTGTTAGGGCATTACTACTGCAAATCATGTGCAATATTAGGGCATTATTACTGCAAATCATGTGCAGTGTTAAGGGCATTACTTCTGCAAATCATGTGCAATGTTAGGGCATTACTACTGCAAATCATGTGCAATGTTAGGGCATTACTACTGTAAATCATGTGCAATGTTAGGGCATTACTACTGCAAGTCATGTGCAGTGTTAAGTGCTGTTTGAAGGGATGTAGTGCTTTAATGTTTGCAGACATAAGCAGATAGAATGATTTAGGCTTAATTCATCTGCCAACAATTTTTGCAGCATGTGTACTTTGACCCTAGTATGGCTATATCAATAAGGAATTATGTCTTATGGCATCATATTTCATTTAGGCTTTATGTCAGCTGGCACAAAAGTTTATAACTCTGGCTGATATACCTTGCAGCATCTAGGGTTTGATTCCCACAGCCTGCATCTGATTACTGAGTGACCCTACACAAGTCACAGAAACAGTCAGAGTTCCTGTGCTGAGTCTGATATGGGTCCATTGGGCAGTGCTGTATCCTGGTTAGGAAACGTATTTGTAACCAAGAAATTGTATATGGTTTTGTTGTAATTTGGTGAACAAGGTCTCACACATTATAATACATTCTCTCCCACCAAACTTCAAGCCACATAATGATAAAAATGAAGGATCTATTATAGGGCTTTGACTGGCTAACAAACTGCTTTTTGTAGAACTTAATAAATTGTGCACTGCAGAAATTTATAGATTTAGCAAGTATAACAAGACAGACCTGCTGTTAAACTCTGTCAAAACACAGCAGCATTTAATATAATTTCTGAATCGGTTTCACCCCAGAAAAGGAATGTACAGGTAAGAAGATGGTTTCTGTGTATATTCATCTCTCTTGTGTGTGTCACACTCTCATTTATTTAATTCTGTGTCTCTGTCTGTTATCTAATGTAAACAGCATCGCGACTTACAAGAAAAGCACAGGTATTATATTTAAAGTCAAAACGTGGTGCTTTAACTAATTGTTTTGCATCTTACTTTGAAAACCCTGAGAAGTATATAAACAAAGCTAGCGAAAAAAAGCATGTAGAAATGGTATTTTAAACAAAATCACTTTATGATTGATCTTCAGAATCTGGCAGCTTTAATGTGCTGGGACTAGCTGCTGTTTTCTTCTTTATGCCAAAATTGTATTTATGTAAATGCAGCTCTTGAACACCCACCCTGCCACAGAACATATTTATGTTTTGTAAGCTAAAAAAAGAAAATGTATTTACGTAGTACATACAGTAATGAAGCAGTTGCAAATTATGACAGTGATCATCACTGACTGTATCATTTAGTAAGATTAATGCAAAGAATTTGTAAGTTGTTTCTGTTTAAATCTGTGGTTGGTTTCTCAGCTGCAGAAGCATTAAATCAAATAGTCTTTTAAGATTTTTTTGTCCAATCCCAAATGCTTTCTGTGAGTCGGGTGCTTATAGAGGTAGAGCTTAATGAGTTGTTTCCTTGTATTGTAGATGTTATTTATGTAGACCCCCAGGATGGTTTGCTGTTAAATTTCCCATTATATTTGGATCTGGTTGGGACTGCCAATTCTATATATTTACGTATATGGGTAAAAAATGTCATAGCAAATGAGTCTGCTAAGGCAAAGTCTTGGGTGATGTTGTTATTATAAGTGAATTTCAATACTTCATCATAGAATTTGAAGAGATATGTGCCCTTGAAGTCTTTGAATTATGATATATTGCTTTCAGGAGGTTTAAATAGTTTGAGGCAAAGTCTAGGGTGATGATGTTGTTATAAGGGGCACCATATTCATCAAGGACACCCACACTGAAGATTGGTGGTATCGCAGACGATGCATCGAAACCATCCAGGTGCAATTAACCATAGGCAAGACTGCTCTGCCTGGGTAATTTGTAGCATGTTGTACACCTCGCAAAACTCAGGAACCTCATATGGCTCTCCTGAAAAACACTGGGAGGATAAATGGTCTCCATCACCATCATACTCAGGTGACTTCAACTACCCTAATATAGACTGGGAACACTACCTGCCTAAACACTCTCAGCCCAAAAGTTCCTGAATTCATAAACTCAAATGCCATGGAACAACTAGTCACCATCCCCACAAGAGGAGAAAATATTACCTCTGATCTCATCATCACCTAACATGGGGAGCAATAATGTTCAACGCCGAAGTATACCTCTACTGCGAGATCTGATCACAAATTCATCTCGAGGTCCTCATCCCACTTCACCTGAAATAAAAAGACCACAGTAAAGAACTTCTCGAAGCTTCCACTTCACACTTCTAAAGACTAGTGTGGTTCCCCTTTATGTCTCTTGAGCCGGGCGTGTTAACATTACTCAAACCGTCATGAATCATTTTACAAATGCCTTCTACCAGCACCTGCAGGGCCAGGCTGGATCAGGCAATCCCAAGCAAAACAAAGACCTTTGGTACCAGCAAGGCAAGCTACCCAGTTCAGGACCCCAGCCACAAACAAACTCTCACAATAAAGGAGAAAGCTACTACAAGATAGAGCAAAAATCCTTAAAGGTAAGACACTGATCACTATAAGTAAAAAGCTAAGAGCTCTACATAAAATCATCCAAAGCTAATTTTGAGAAAAAAATAGCTAAGGACTCTAAAGACAACCATAAGGCATTCTTATTATGTCAGAAACCTAGGAGGAAACTCCCAGAGTCATGCTCAGAATTAGTTCAAAATGATGAAGATTACTGATCCTACAGACATTACAACATACTGGCTGAAAGGTTCAGTGCAAACTTCTTCCCTCCCCTAAAGGAGAGATATCTATACCAAAAATGATCAGGCCCCCGCAAACATCTCTAACTTCCAGGTGAGAACTGCTCTCTCCAAGGCAAAGAACACACCATTCATGGGACCTGATGGTGTCCCTCTGCCAGGTGTGCTCCATGAACTCAACGCAGGAATTGCAAAACCTAACAAAGTTAGGACAGCTGTTTAATTTTAGTCTCACTCTCCGATATCGCACACTAGGAGTGGCGCAGCGCATCAGGTCCCACTCCACATGTGCCTCCACCGCATCTCTGAAATTACCGTCCATTAGCTTCTGACAAGCCTTATCTGCAAAATGAGAGGATCGCATTGATCTCATAAATAAAGACATAGGGAACTTGCAGACTTGGATCCAACCCAGTTTGGCTTTGTCAAAGGCAGATCATGCCTTTCTAAATCCTATTACCTTTTTGAAAACAGTCACCAAGGCTTATTGACGAGGGAAAGGGGCAGTCCATACAGCCTAATGACCCGATGCATAGCTTTTGATACAATAATACCTCACTCCGGTATCATTGAAAAACTCATCAACTTAAAATGTAAACCCATACACACAAGATGGGTTGCAAACTGGCTGAGGACAGAACCCACAGGGTCAGAGCTGCTGGCGCCCATGTCAGACTCAAAGCTCGTCACAAGTGGTGTCCCACAGGGCTCAGTCCTGGGCCCACTTTTTATGGGGTTGTGACAAATTTGCAATGCTGAAACTGTGTAGTTACAAACACTGCTGTTAAACTCTGTCAAAACACAGCAGCATTTAATATAATTTCTGAATCGGTTTCACCCCAGAAAGGAATGTACAGGTAAGAAGATGGTTTCTGTGTATATTCATCTCTCTTGTGTGTGTCACACTCTCATTTATTTAATTCTGTGTCTCTGTCTGTTATCTAATGTAAACAGCATCGCGACTTACAAGAAAAAGCACAGGTATTATATTTAAAGTCAAAACGTGGTGCTTTAACTAATTGTTTTGCATCTTACTTTGAAAACCCTGAGAAGTATATAAACAAAGCTAGCGAAAAAAAGCATGTAGAAATGGTATTTTAAACAAAATCACTTTATGATTGATCTTCAGAATCTGGCAGCTTTAATGTGCTGGGACTAGCTGCTGTTTTCTTCTTTATGCCAAAATTGTATTTATGTAAATGCAGCTCTTGAACACCCACCCTGCCACAGAACATATTTATGTTTTGTAAGCTAAAAAAAGAAAATGTATTTACGTAGTACATACAGTAATGAAGCAGTTGCAAATTATGACAGTGATCATCACTGACTGTATCATTTAGTAAGATTAATGCAAAGAATTTGTAAGTTGTTTCTGTTTAAATCTGTGGTTGGTTTCTCAGCTGCAGAAGCATTAAATCAAATAGTCTTTTAAGATTTTTTTGTCCAATCCCAAATGCTTTCTGTGTGTCGGGTGCTTATAGAGGTAGAGCTTAATGAGTTGTTTCCTTGTATTGTAGATGTTATTTATGTAGACCCCCAGGATGGTTTGCTGTTAAATTTCCCATTATATTTGGATCTGGTTGGGACTGCCAATTCTATATATTTACGTATATGGGTAAAAAATGTCATAGCAAATGAGTCTGCTAAGGCAAAGTCTTGGGTGATGTTGTTATTATAAGTGAATTTCAATACTTCATCATAGAATTTGAAGAGATATGTGCCCTTGAAGTCTTTGAATTATGATATATTGCTTTCAGGAGGTTTAAATAGTTTGAGGCAAAGTCTAGGGTGATGATGTTGTTATAAGTGAATTTCAAAACTTCATAGAATTTGAAGAGATCTGTGCCTTTGAAGTCTTAAGTCTTTGAATTATGATGTATTGTTTTCAGAAGGTTTAAATAGTTTGAGGCAAACTCTAGGGTGATGTTATTGTAAGTGAATTTCAAGACTTCGTCCTAGAATTTGAAGAGATCTGTGCCCTTGAAGTATTTGAATTATGATATATTGTTTTCAGAAGGTTTAAATAGTTTGAGGCAACAGGCCTCTTATGATCCGGCTTAATCGATGATGGAGTTACTATAGGAGTTGTGCAAACTGATGCTCCATTTAAGTACCAGGTCAAAGATATTTTGTCATCTAGTTAGGCTAGTAGCAATCTGGTCCACTGAATTTGTATTAGGTTTTAAATCCTCTGAACATATCTTGCATTGGTTGTGCAGGTATTCCATTTCATTGCTGAGTAGTACATCTTCCTAAATGGTGGAGTTCTTACTTATGAAGAGTTCATCCAGGATATTTAGGAACCTGACATGAACGTCTGAGGTCATTGACAGGGTCTTATAACAGGTGATAAACTGATAGTTGATATTGTTTAGTTTGAGTGGAGTTTGATAAATTCGATTTGTGGGTCTCTAGGAATCTGTCTAGAGGCGGCGTGGTCTCAGACAAGTATGGATATGCCACCACAGTTGCCACTGGTCTGTAGGCATGATAGGCACTAAACCCAAGTGTGGGGGCAATGCTTTCTGGTCATTTAAATGGGGTTTCATTTATTACACATATGTAGAAGACTTTCAAATGCTGGAGTGCGTCAAGGTCAGGTAACTTATTGCGTAGACTTCTAGCATTGTGCAGAGCCACCAGAATTTGTTCCCGTTTTGATATTGATATTTTTGCTACACTGGAATGTTCACTAAGTGAACTCTACCTAAAAAGGCACTATGGGGGTTATAATCAGTATGCAGTATGTAATAGCCTTTGAAAGAGAGGTACAGATCATCCTTTGCAAAATAAGTAGGACTTTCAAGCTTCTCTCTCTATGCTGACACATACTACATCCCCATAGAATGACACCAATTATTTACATAGCTGTTGAAGCCAATCATCTTTCCTATGTACTCAGACATCATTCATGGGAAGAAGGAAAATTTCAATCAGTATCAGGGCCTTGCCTGCAGTTGTGATATGCAGAGAGAGCACAGACATGTCCCACTATATCTCCTTCAGGGTTATTAGCTCCAAGTTATTCAATCCTCATGCACAACTACCATTTCATTTGTCTGGTGCAAAGGACATAAGGACTTTTGAGATTTTGAGACCCTGGCACCATTAAGATAACTCAATGTCACCCTACCTTTGTCAAGCATAGTCATAGGATCATAGGATCAGGGGAGGTTACTAGACTATCGACCTGGAGTACAAGCCCCACTAGAATGTATCTGAAAGAACTCCTTATATTCAGTTGCTTACCATTGCTCAGAGGTGACGCCTGGCCTTGTTCAAGAGTGCAATGTGGGAGAAGCCTTCCTTACTACAGTGTCACTGGTGAGCAAAATAATGGGCATAGTTTCTCCAAACTAAAGGGGGTGGCGTAAGCCACAAAGGCTAGGCTTATAAATTATAAATGCCCACCGGGATAGTAGCCTATGTGAACCTGTTAGGGCATTACTACTGTAAATCATGTGCAATGTTAGGCATTACTACTGCAAGTCATGTGCAGTGTTAAGTGCTGTTTGAAGGGATGTAGTGCAATGTTTCAGACATAAGCAGATAGATGATGTATTTCTGCCAACAATTTTGCATGCAGTTTACTTTGAGTCTGCTAAGACACCAGTCTTGGGTGATGTTGTTATTATAAGACCCTCCTGAATTATACTGACATAGAATTTGAAGAGATATGTGCCCTTGAAGTCTTTGAATTATGATATATTGCTTTCAGGAGGTTTAAATAGTTTGAGGCAAAGTCTAGGGTGATGATGTTGCTATAAGTGAATTTCAAAACTTCATCATAGAATTTGAAGAGATCTGTGCCTTTGAAGTCTTAAGTCCTTGAATTATGATGTATTTTTTTCAGAAGGTTTAAATAGTTTGAGGCAAACTCTAGGGTGATGTTATTGTAAGTGAATTTCAAGACTTCGTCCTAGAATTTGAAGAGATCTGTGCCCTTGAAGTATTTGAATTATGATATATTGTTTTCAGAAGGTTTAAATAGTTTGAGGCAACAGGCTACTATCTTATGATCCGGCTTAATCGATGATGGAGTTACTATAGGAGTTGTGCAAACTGATGCTCCATTTAAGTACCAGGTCAAAGATATTTTGTCATCTAGTTAGGCTAGTAGCAATCTGGTCCATTGAATTTTTATTAGGTTTTAAATCCTCTGAGCATATCTTGCATTGGTTGTGCAGGTATTCCATTTAATTGATGAGTAGTACATCTTCTACTCATTCTGACCAATGACTCACCCCCTGGTTTGAATAGTACTGTCAGCCTTAAACCTATTTTGGTTAGAATGAGTAGATCTAGATTATGAGATTTTCTCTTTATGTATATGAGGTCCATGATGATTTTAGGTTAAAACTTTGCTTTTTAAAAATATACATTCTTCCTTTTTAAAAATATACATTCTTCCTTTTAAATGGACTTTTTTACCTATATATATACTCTGCATTGCATTTTGTTTTTTTCAGTATTGATAAAGGATTTCATTAAATTGTTTTTTCTACTGAGAACGTTGTTTGTCTTGCTGACTTATGGGTCTATAATTCCTTGGATCTGTTGCTAAGCCACCCTTGGGGAGGGGAATAACTGTTGCTGTGCTCCATTCTGCAGGAACAAAGCCTGTGGTTAGGCTGTGATTGAATAGGGTGCTTAATGGTGATGCTAGTTCATGTTTTAGTTTGTTTAGAAGACAGTCTGGGATGCCACCTGATCCCATAGAGACTGTGTTTTTTGCCTTAGACAAGACATTAATGATCTACTCTCCAGATATGTGGGGTGGGGGGGGGGGAGTTGGGGGCAAGATTTGTGATAAGTTTGGAGGGGATAAAGGAGTGAAATTTTCATCAAATGTGTCCACTAGCAGGTTTGCTATCTCTGCGGGATCAGTGTGTATGATACCATTAGTCACTAGTATGGCACATGCTTGGGTATGTACGTAGCTGTAAAAGGTCTTATGGTTATCCTTGACTGTGATTGCTAGGTTTTGCTGTGAAAGTTACCCTTAGAGGATATGACATGTTGTCTTATTTGCCTGTTGAGTCTGAGGAGGGTGCTTTTCCATTGCTGGGGCCTTGCCTTAGCTTTCTTAGACAGCAGCTTTTTATATTTGTTGTAAAGGTTGTTGATGCTGGATGTCTACCAGGGCGGCTTTTTTTTTTTTCTTTTACTTTGGACTCTGGCTTTGATTTTCTCTGGAACAGCTGAGTCTATACACTTATACAAATGATTGTACAGGCTTTCAGTATATGCGTTGGAGTAGATACCACTTCCAACTGCATTACCACTTCCAAATGCATTTATATCTTCCCCTAGGAAGGTATAGTTTGCTTTGGTGAAGTTTTAAGTCTGACTTCACGCTTTGTGATTTCTGGTGTTAGTGCCAGTTTGTAGGCAACTAATTTGTGGTCAGATTTAACTAATGAGGGTCTGACAGTTGTGGTGGTGCATATGTTTGTCATGTTAATGAGGACCAGACCTATTTATTTATTTATTTATTCAACATTTGTTGACCGGACAATTCCAACTAGGACAGAGCCTATTTTCAGTGGAGGCCTGGAGAGAAATGCTCCAGACACATGTCTTTGGAATGTGGGAGGGAACCAGAGCACCCAAAGTAAACCCACACAAACACAGGGAGGACATGCAGACTCCACACAGAAGGCACCCCAGCCGAGAATCGAACTAGAGAACCTCTTACTGTGAGGCAACAATGTTAACAACTGCACCACTGCACCAATCTAATATGTTTGTTCCTCTTGTTGGGGTTTGAACAATTTGTTCCAGCTCATTTGAGTTAACAAAGTCAAGGAACTTTTGCACTCATGAGTTAGGGCTAGAGTAGGTTTCCTAGTTGATGGTGGGATAATTGAAATCCCCCATGCCCAGAGTGTTTGGCAATATTTGGAATGACTCCAGGTTGGTCAAGTAAGCATCATGTACATCATGATCCATGGAGGGGGATCTATAACTAGCTATGACTCGAATGGTGGTCTTACCCACAGTAATCTGAACTTGGAGTAACTCTGTGGAGTTGTCCAGTCTAATTAGTCGGGGGTGATTTATATCTAATATAGAAACACTGCCTCCTTCAGTTATCACATGTTCATTTTGTGGTCTGAAGGTGTGGAAGGCACTGTAGCCTTGCAAGGCTGGGGTATTCTCTGAAGCCTTGAACCCGGTTTCCGTGACTGCACAGACATCTACATCCTCCAGTGATAGAAATGCTTCCATGGTGTACAGTTTTTGTTTAAGCTCCTAGCATTTAGCAGCATAACCCTTATTTTGTTATGGATGGTAATTTTCACACTGGCAATTTTGTTTTTGAGACCTTGCCTAAAAAAGGCACTATGGGGAGGCTAGAGCCTTTGCCAGCAGCCAAAAGCCTAGTGGTGTCAGGTGCAAACTGCCTCTGCCAAAGCAGCGAGGTTTGTCAACCGTGTCATCCCAGGCTGACAGAAACTGGATCCCCTTTGAATGACACCAAAACCTAAGTCAATTATTGAAACTGATCATTTTTATTTATACTGTGTCATCTTTCCAGGTGTGGGTAATATGTTACTCAAAGCTAGGAACATACCTGCCTGGGACACATACTCGGAGAACTCAGTCATGTCTCTCTTCATATAGTCCAGTGAGGTATTTTTCAGGTCATTCACTCCAGCATAAGCTATGATAGAATCATAATGGCACTTTTTGCCGAGAGCTGAGTGCATACATGATCTGTTGAATCCTGGCACCAGACAGGCAGCTGACCGTGACTTTCTCCTTATCTAACCTGGTGAGTGGGACATCCATGTGTCTCACTATGGAATCTCCAATGAAATAAAAATTTGTTTTTTGAGTGTTACACCTTAAGGGCTTGGTAGGTGGGACACTGGTGTTCCTATGGGTCTTGGGTGCTGTGTGAACTGTGTTAATTGTAGCAGTCTTTTGTTTTGGAGGTCTCTGGTGTTTTGGTAAGTTATTGGAGAGACCCTCCATGTATGTTGATTTTTGTGTTTGATGCATAATATGTGTATGAGTAGTGATACTATGTGTATGAGTAGTGCTGGGTGAGTTGACAACCTCTTGAGTTTTCCTGTTTCGAGTGCGAGAGAGCAGGGATTCAAGATTCTTGGTGCAGATACCTCTCTCGCACTCTGTACTAGAGTGAATTATTTGTAGAGGGTTGTCAGTGTACATGAGGTAGTTGCCTCAGGAGACCCAAGTCAGCAAGGCTGGCAGGAGAAACAAGGGTAGTCCAACTGTCCATAATGCTAGGTTTGAAGAACTGTTATTACAAAGGGGGTACTTTCAGAACTGATCTAGGAGGCTTTCTGCAGATGGGTATTTCTGATGGGGTTTTTGGCTGGAGGTTTAATAAGTCACAGCTCACTAGCAATACTTCTTAAACTGGAGATGTACTAAAGATAAGGACTACACTAATGTACTACAGCAGAATCTAAGGGAAAAATTATCAACATTATCTGTCCAGCTATGGTGCACAATTGTGTGGCAGTGCGCAGTGCTAAGCAAAGCAAAAACAAGCAGAAACCTGCACAAACACAGGGCTTAAATACCAGAAGATAAGAACTCAAAAAAATCAAAAGAACCAGTGAGGGTGTTTACTACAAGCCCTAGACCAATCACCCTTCAGCAGACAGGTTCCAATCAGCACACTTCTCTCACAATGGTGCAGAAGGGCCCCTTCCGATCAGGATGGCTTGGAAAATGTGTTCAGAATACAACACCCACTACAAACAGACACAGATGGAGCAAATCTGTTTTTGGACTATGCTACAGCTACTAGTTACACTAATTTAGGTGGGAAACTGAAAAATGTTTTAAACAGCAGAAAAGCAGCAAGGAGACACTAAAGAATTTTTAAACAGCAAACAAAACAGTTATCTAAAACACTGCTTGGCAGGAAAACAGAACAAACAGAACAGATGCTTTGCAAACAGTGAAAAGTAGCAACAATTACTTAGCAAACAGTGAAAATAGCAAAAAAAGCTTTGCAAACAGTGAAAACAGCAACAAAATATGATTTAACAGGGACAGTAAGGCAGACAAATGCAGTACAAACAATGAGTGGACATTTTTTGTTTGTGGAGTGGGCAGGGGTATTGGGAGCAAGAAACTATGTCTCAGGCTGACTCAGTGTTATAAATGAGATATTATGTGCTGTGATGTTTGATTTTTTGCTGCAACTGAATCCTTACAATTCTTGAAGGCTTAGGTAAGGTTCTTTGCAGCAACACATGGTGTGTTAATGGTATGCTGCAGAGTCTGTGTTATTTTGTGAGCGTAAGACCTTTATCTCTCTTAAATATTTGCACCTCTCATAAACAGATTTCCCACTGAACTACATATATCACATTACTACCAGAAGGACACACCTGGCAAAAACTGTCTGTTTTATGTAAGTTCATTTCCACAGGCAAACACTTGGCTTGTATCCAGTGCAGTCTAAACAATGATAATAACTTGAAACTGATTTTTGTACTTTTATAAGAAATTTAAGAGTACTGCTACTGTATTTCTCAATTATTTATTGCATTTTCTGAACCTTATCATAGTAAAGGGCCCTGCTTTTCACAGACCTTGCTGCTGGTTTCTCTACATTGTTTTTATTTTAATAATGTGTGTGGTAGCTGGTCATAGTGGTGAATGTTGCACAACTTATAAGTAAGGGCATGGCATCTAGGTCCAAAGAGGTCATTATCCCACTGTACTCTCTCCTTATCAGACCAGTCATGTAATACAATGCTGCCTTCGGTATGTACCTGGCCAGGCACATCCAGCAAATATAGTGCCCTCAGCTGTTCCTAACAAAAAGAATAAAAGGTATAACAAACCGGCCTTACACAGAGTGTCTTAAAGCCTTTTCCCCTCTACCCAGTCTCCAATAGATTGCTGAGAGGAAATCTGTGTCTAGCTTATAAGGCATCTGCAAACCCCACACTTATGAATGTCCCACATATTTGCAAGTCAGACATTACCAGAAATACAAGATCTAGGGACCTGAATTTTGTCTGTGACCTAAACTGTACATGCTGGAGAGACAGATGTGTGTTCCAGAGACTGCCCATCCTATGGATCAGGCTTCCCATCCATGTGAAGCTGAGTTTATCTATTACCCAATTTAAGTGCAACCTAGACCAGTGGATGAGGGATAGGACATTTACACCTGGCGTGGCACCCATGTCCCTTTTGGACAGAGGTGGCTTATAAATGTCTGACCCTTTCTATCCTATTTGGACACAGGATGTCATTATTCTTTCAGGGAAAACTTGGTTAGGCTTAAAAAGCCCCCACCCCAGGTTGTTAGCCTAGTAACAACGTATACATCTATAAATCAATGAACCTATTTCGTTTGTCTGATTGTCCTATTTGAATTCACTTTGGGCTAACTGTAGTGTAGTTTTACATTAAGAAGACCTGGAACTGCTTTTCTAGTAAGAGTAGAAGGGCCTGGTCAGTCTGAGCTGCAGGCCATACAGAAAGGATTTAAATGAAACTGCTTGACTGGTTAGATGACTATTTGCTTTGTTTCGTCTTCTTCTTCCTCTTTCGGCTGCTCCCGTTAGGGGTTGCCACAGCAGATCAACTGTTCCCATTTCTTCCTGTCCTCTGCATCTTGCTTTTTCAAACCAACCACCTGCATGTCCTCTCTCACCACATCCATAAACCTTATCTTAAGCCTTCCTCTTTTCATGTTACCTGGCAGCTTCATCCTTAGCATCTTTTTCCCAATACACTCTGCATCCCTCCTCAGCACATGTCCAAACCAACGTAATCTTGCCTCTCTGGCTTTGTCTCCAAACCTTCCAACCTGGGATGACCCTCTAATATACTTATTCCTAATCCTCTCCATCCTCGTCACACCCAGTGCAAATCTTAACATCTTCAACTCTGCCACGTCAAGCTCTGATTCCTGCCTTTTTGTCAATGCCACTGTCTCCAACCCATATAGCATAGCTGGTCTCACTACCCTCTTGTAGACCTTCCCTTTCACTCTTACTGGTACTCGTCTGTCACAAATCACTCCTGACACTCTTCTCCACCCACTCCATCCTGCCTGTACTGTCTTCTTCACCTCTCTTCCACACTCACCATTACTCTGAACTGTTAATCCCAAGTATTTAAACTCATCCACCTTCGCCACCTCTACTCACTGCATCCACACCATTCCTCTATCCTCCCTCTCATTCACACACATATATTCTGTCTTAGTCCTCCTGACCTTCATTCCTCTTCTCTCTAGAGCATATCTCCACCACTCCAGGATCTCCTCCACCTGTTCTCTACTCTCACTACAGATCACAATGTTATCTGCAAACATCATAGTCCATGGGGACTCCTGTCTGATCTCGTCTGTTAACCTGTCCATAACCATTGCAAATAAGAAAGGGATCAGAGCTGATCCTTGATGTAATCCCACCTGCACCTTAAACGCATCCGTCACTCCCACCGCAGATCTCACCGCTGTCACACTACCCTCATACATATCTTGTACCACTCTTACGTACTTCCCTGACACTCCCGACTTCCTCATACAATACCACAACTCCTCTCTAGGCACCCTGTCATATGCTTTCCAAAAAGACACAATGCAACTCCTTCTGACCTTCTCTGTACTTGTCCATCAACACTGTCAGAGCAAACATTGCATCTGTAGTGCTCTTCCTGGAATGAAACCATACTGCTGATAACTAATCATCACCTCCCTTCTTAACTTAGCTTCCACTACTCTTTCCCATAACTTGATGCTGTGACTGATCAGTTTAATCCCTCTTTAGTCAGTTTTATTAATTTGGCTCATTTGTTTGATATTGCTCATCACAAGTACACAGAATTAAAAATTGCCATATAAAACTGCCTCTGAAATTTCCACAGTTTCACTGAACAGCAACCCCACACACACACACACACACACACGTTTGCTCTTAAATAATCCTGACTGGAGTCTTTATTCTTACAGCTACCAAGCTAGCCAGCTTTAAACTCCTTTTGTGCTATTCCCCTTGAAGAACAAGAAATAGAGACCCATAGTCATGGACATGCACTCCCCTGCTATCTCTGCAGTCAACCTGGTCGAGATGGGCATCCTGAAGCAATGTAACAATTGTCTGATGCTTACTGACAACCACTTAATTCTTAAACAAACTGATACAGTGTATGAGAGATGTAGTTGCATAATGTCACTGGTGGCAAGGCTCTGACATGCAAGCTCTTGTAACAACAAACAGGTTGTAAAACACACATTACAGCCACATCACATGAAATGGACCAAACCCATAGACTACATATGATGAGCCTCTCTTAAATGTAATCTCTCTAACCACTAAGACCTTCCAGGCATTCCACAAACAAAACGTATCCTCAGCAACCTCAACAGCATTCCACAAAATCAACACCCAACATGACACATACGGCCACATCCTACAGTGTCTCAGCTTCTAAGCCCATAATGTACATCACCACACAACTCAATATTTTGGACATGGGATACTCCATTGTGCGACACACAGATGTTCCAATTACCAAAGTAAGGAGAGAGTCATGGTCAGCTGTCTGTCAGGGATCAGGATCCCTGAGATCACACATGCACTTAGGTCATTAAACTCCAGTATCAGTATGAATCAGTCATAGTCCATTCAGGTGTAAATTATGTGAGACTACATGAAGAGAGACATGACAGAGCTCCCAGACTCTGTGTCCCAAGTCTGTATATGCCAAGCATTCAGCAACATTCTACCTTCTCCTAAGATGACGCCACAATATGAACAGGAAATAATTGATTATCACAACTGGCTTAGACTATGGTGTCATTTGAAGGAGGTACAATATTTGTCAGAGGATATGGTCGACAGACTATGCTGCTTTGCCAGAGGCAGTCTGCACCTGTCCCCTCTGCGATTTTGAATATTGGCTAAAAACGTGTCCATCCCCACACTGCCTTATTAACGCATTACCAAGCTGATAAATCTATCAACATTGATAAATCAGACCAGGAAAATCTGAAGTTGCTCCTGCTCAATCCCAGGCATCTAAACAAGAAACTCCACTCCTGTCAAACTATCCTTACCGTGCAGAATGTAGATATCTGTGCAGTTAGTGAGACATGGTTTAATGCCACAGAGAGTACTCCAGCAGTATAGGGCTGCAATGCCTTCCACACATTTAAACTAACTGCTGCATAGGAAGGGACAAAATGTGTAGATATCTCTATTTACATTAAAAACAAACAAATCTCAAGATTAGTTTGTCATAATGATGCAACTGACTTTGCAACATCCAAATTACCTTAGACAATCTCCCATGCCATATCCTTGTAAACTCTAGGTTGCCCTCTATGACCCAGGACAACCATAATATATACTTAAGTGTACTAGAGATGCTTCCTATTCAACCTAACACCATGTTCATGAGTAACTTTAACTACCCTAATATAAACTGGGAATCATGCATGACCTTTAACTTTCAGGCCCAAAGATTTCTGGACTTTGCAGATGTAAACACCTTGGACTATTTAGTCTGTACACACACACTAGAGTCGCAAATATCCTTAACCTGGTCCTCACAAATATAGTGGAATATTGCACCCTCTCTAGTTTAATGTCCTCTCTAGTCAGGTCATTGTCTTCTTTGAAGTAAAGT
>NC_056747.1:496367835-496377835 GCF_019279795.1 Protopterus annectens | reverse complement strand
CCAGTACTTAGCATGTAACCTGGTGTTAAAACTCACGCCATGAGGAATGGATGTACATCTTAAAGAGATGTGCAGTTAAGCTATTTCAGTACAGAAAATATAATTGCTGCATAACCGGTCAAGCAAATCAATAACATATTCCCAAGGAAGTTAACTCTTTCACTGAGTATTAACTTAAGAAATGACAGTTTAAAGTAGATTCATCAGATAAGCAATTTTATTTTAAGACTAGCATATAATTCCATTACAACTGATACTCTGACAATGATTTGAGTATGATACTGTGTAGATAAAATGATCAAGGGTCAGAAAAGGCACAACATTTTTGAACTTGAAAGATTAACATTTTTGCAAGTTTGTTTAAATTAGAGTATGTCAGCAGACCACAAAACAAATTGATCTTAGTTCTTTTACATTTTTCTGTTATGTTCTATATAGAGCAACAACACATTTGGTAGGGATACATAGATATAACACACATAACATAAAATCTCAAACAATTATGTTCAACAAAGTATAGTCATTGGGTGCCTGGTTATTGTTAGAACTACGTAGTTTGTTAGCTGTATCAATTTGGGGATTAGTCTTACTTTCCTTTATAACCATCAATTTTTCTTCACTTTAAGTATTTCTGACTTTTGATCCTGAATTTGCTCATACTTCAACATTTACTTAACTGACAAGCTACCTCTTTTATTTATCTTACTACAGCAAAGAGTGGTAGTAGCTGAAATGACAGTGAAGATGATAGTTGTCAGCATTTCATTATGGGCTCATTACTATGTGTGGTTCCTTGGGCCACCTTGGGACTTTTTATACGCTATAGTTCATTCATTTTATGTGACATGTCATACCGCTCATTTTCTGTGTTGCTTTATAAGATGTAAACGAGGCAATGAATTGGTTTTATGGCTATATAAATCCTCTGGAAACATCATTACTAGCTACCCTTTAAATATGTTTTTCTACTCTTTTTTTTTTTTTTTTTTTGAGGAAACACTAGTGTGAGGCTAGTTTCCTATCTCAAGCTTCCTTTGTAAGGACTAATGACAGTGGCATGCCCACATTCTGAAATCGTAAATCTCAGAAACTATTTTCAGTAAACATTCTTTACTGCCATGCATTATATTTAGTGTTAATATTTCTGTGCCAGGATTTACCTTAAAAGGATTTCCGAGCTTAGATCATTCCACTCAGAAGACAAAAAATATGCTGAATTTAGGGCACTTAACAAAGTAACTATGTGTAACATAACAGAATGCAACATTTGGTTGTTCATTGTTAAATTACATGAGTGTAGGAGATGGAAAAAGGATGAAAAGTTTTCATATCCCTGCTGATATTTTTTTTTTTTATATTTAAGTATCACAGAAAAATATTTTAAGAAGTGCATAAATGCATGATTTTGTTCAACAATACTTCATTAGGCTTATTTTTTTTCCAGTTCTTAAGTAAATCTGTGTAATAGATGTAAAACTCTTTTACTCTAATATTTAGCTGTACAAGCTTTACTGGTTCAGGTTGTCATGGTTTCCAGTTTTGTGAATATTTTATATCAATATTATTGGAAAGAAGATTCTACATTTTATCTGTATGAAAATACAAGACAGCATGTCAGCTCACATATGCAGAGGTACATTGATTTTTATTTGCCTAAATATTTTGAAGTTGCACATGTATTTGTGTGGCTAAGGTGACCATTTTTCCCTGTCACATAGAGCAATAGGTTATTTAGTTTGCTGACACAGAGCATTAAGGCACAGATGACAAAAATGGCAAAGTACAGCATTTTCTTGAATTCTACACATCACTTAATGAAGTGATTGAGGCAACATGTGTTAAATGAAAGTATAACGCCGCAAGCACTATGCAAAGCAGTCTATATGTCAGCTACACTGCCAAGAACAGTTGCATATTTCTGTTAATCGTGCCTGCTGCACTTAGTAGTAAACGTGTTACCTGCAGAAGTGGTATAAAAGATAAAGTAGATGAGTGGATAATAGGGCCGTCAAAAGATCCTTTGCAGGTTAGCTTTGTGCAATGCAAATGACATACGGAACTAGTGGCATATATAGAGACAAAACATCCTAGCTGCAGCATCAAAAGCTGCAGAGAACTAAGACTTCAGAGGCATTATTGCATGAGTAATCTTAATGGTATCAGCCAGTAAACAAAATCAGTGCAACTAGGCCCTAAATGATGTTACTGAGCATCCAGTAAAAGAGGGTGCAGTGGTTTTCATTGTGACACTTGTCTGAATAATACACATCTGGCTATGTGGAATTTGCTAATTTATTTGATTTATTATTTATTTATTGATTGATTGATTGATTGACATTTGATTACCAGGAAAGTCTGACTGGGTAGAAGCCCATTTCATTGCAGGCCCAAGGAGAAAAGCTCCAAGTTATTGCAAAACATTTTCAGAACAATAATTTTACAGTCTTCAAAAATAAAACAAAACCATCTGTAGTTTAAATAACTATAACAAATTAGACATAATATAAAAATACTGGTTAAGAATCAATACAAGGTATATGACAATCATTTAATATTTAGAGAAGTTTTAAATGGTTTCTAGAGAAATTAAAGGTAAGTTAGTCTAATACAAATTGCAATATGAAGTGAGGGAAAACAGGTTTATGGTATATTTAGAGAGAAAATCAGGGAAGAGAATTAGATATCAGTAAGGAAGTAAGTGAAGAAGGGAGAGTAAGGAAGTACAAGGAATGGAGAGGTACTTGTTCACATTTAGAGATATAGTTTATCCTGGTTTTGAGCAAGAACAGAGCCAGATTTTTGCTAGTAAGTCTTTGAAAGTGCTTTTGAAAGATGAGAGGGAGGGTGTAGGCCTGATGGATACCGGTAAGGAGTTCCAGGCCTTAGCAATATTGTACGCGTACAGACAATGACCAGCAGATGTGCTAGGTTTGGAGACAAACAGGAGTTTTTGGTCACTGGATCACAATCACAGAATGGGAACATAGTTGTGTAGAATGTTTTTAGTGCTGGACCGGCAAATGAATGCTGGATAATTTCATTGGTGGTAAGAAGCTGTGCACATGTTAGTTGATGCGGAAGTTCTAACCAATTGAAGCTTTTCACTGCTATACAGTGGTGGGTTCTGAAAGGGGTATATTCTACAAATTTAGCAACTTTGTTATAGCATTGTCCAAGTTGTAATTTTTGTAAAACTCAGAGATTAGTAAGGATGAGAGTGCCATAAAGAAGAGTAAGGAGGAGGTAAGTAGTGGTAAGTGTAGTTTTATTTGTTTTGGTAAGAAAGGTTTTGGCTCTGTAAAGCATCTCTAGTTTTTAATGAGATTTTCTTATGCAATTTTGTATATGCGGATCTAATATAATATGGACGATGCAGTGGTGCAGTGGTAACGTTGCCGCCTGACTGCAAGAGGTTCTCCCAATCAATTCTTGGCTAGAGTGCCTTCTGTGCACAGTCTGCATGTCCTCCCTACATTCATGTGGGTTTCCTCTGGGTGCTCTGGTTTACTCCCACGTTTCAAAGGCGTGCATCTGGACAGTTTCTCCCAGGCCTCCACTGAAAATTGGTTTTGTTCCAAGTCAGACTTTCCTGGTAAACAAATGTTAAATAAATAATATAAGATTATCATCTACAACTACCCCTAATAGTTTGCCATGAGAAGTGACTTCAATGGTTGTATTATCAAGAGGTAGGACTTTTCATTTTTTTCCATGAGAAAGGGATTTGGGGGAAAAGTAGTAGTTTGGTCATTTTTTGGGGTTGAGCATGAGTTGTGAATTATGAAGCTATGTCTCAGTGAGAGTGAAATCAGCTGCATACCGTATTAGGATGGCCTGTTGTGGGGAAGTTTAGAGGGTGATGGTGAAAATGTTAAAGAGGAGGGGACCAAGGACAGAGCCTTGTGGTACACCGGTGGTGACTGGGAGGTAAGGAGAGAGCATGGAGTGCCATTTTACTAACTGACACCTATTGGACAAGTAGCTTTTGAATCACAGAAGGGTGGGCTGACAGAAACCTAGAGAGGACATTTGAAGTAGAGGTTTGCTGTGATAAACTATGTCAAAGGCTTTAGACAAGTCTAGAAATAAGGAAGACAATAGTTTGCCATTATCTCTAGCTTTATTGACAGTATCTATATAGGTCAGAAGGGCAGTGCTTGTACTATGGGAAGGATGAACGCCATCCTGTATAGGGGATAGCAGTTCTTCCTGCAGGAGATAGTCTAGCATTTGTTTCTGAATACATTTTTCAAGTATTTTGGCAAGGGGAGATAAGATTGCGATAGGTCTAAAGTTAATGTCTGTTGAATTTCCTCCTCTGTGCAGAGGGATAATGTGTGACTTTTTCCAGAGAGAGGGAAAGTGGGATTCCTGGATTGACCTGTTTATAAGGATTGAGGCAAGATAAGCAATGCTATTGGCTGCTATTTTAGGTACTCGCCTGGAAGGTCATCAACTGAAGAAGAGCATGGTTCAAGTTTGTTTTAAGAGTAGTTTTATGTAGGATGTGAGCACAGGTCTGAAGGAGAAAGTAGATGTGCTGATATGTGGCTGTTGCGCAGGGTTGGGATTAGATGGTGAGGACTCCTTGGTTAGAGATGCTACACTATCTATAAAATAAAAGATGGACTATATTACAGTTTTGACTGGTAAGTTATCAGGAGAGGGGGTTGGTTTGAATTTTTGACCTGGATGTAAGATTTCTTTATAGGATGTCCAAAATTTTTTTAGGGATATATGTAGTATTAGTCTGAAAGTTATTATAGTATATTTTTTGTCTTCATTTATTTGCTTCTTAGTATGACTGCAAAGCATTCTGAAGTTTTCAAGATATTGTTTTATATTTTTGACATTCTTTCTATGCTTTTTGTCTGTTCTGCATTAGCATTCTACTCTTTGAGGATAGCGAAATTGCATTATTTGTTTTCAGTCTCTTCCTTCTAGGAGGTGCAAGCTATTTAGGATATTTAAAAAAGTTATATTACATTCAATTACAGTATCGTCTAAGGGGAGGATTTTTACGAAGTTCCAGTTAATAAATGATAGTGTAGCAATGAACATTTCTGGGTTAATCTTGGAAAGGTTACATGTTGTTTATAAATTTGTTGTTTAACTGGATGTGTAAGATGTCTAGTCATATAGACTGGGAGATGATCACTGAGAGAGTCTGACATTGTACCTGAGGTGGAGGATTTGATAAGATCTGATATTAGGACCCAGTCTAATAGAGAATTTGATGTTTTGCTATAATATGTGGGGCTATTAATTAGTTGTGTGAAACCATATAAGTTCATGCTCGATGTAGGGGAGTTAGAGTTTATATCCAACCGATATTCACATCACCTAGTAATACATTTTCCTGTGGAAGTGTTATGGATATCCATTGTAGGATATCTTCTAGTATAGCTGTATTGTCGCCAGGAGGGATATAAAGGACAGTAATACATATTTGTTTATAATTGTTTATTTTGAGGAAATATATAAGAAACTCTGCTGAACTGAATTTTGGTGTTGGTTTGCTGTAAGAGGAAATGTTTTAAGTACCAGAAAATATTAACGCAATACCACATTTCCTATTTATACGGTCATTATGGATGATAGTATAGCCAGGAGGTATAGCTTCAGAGTCATTTATGCGGGGTTTAAGCCAAGTTTCAGTTGCAGCAAGAACAATGGGCTTATGTTGGGTAATGCAGGCATGTCGTTCAGCAGTTTTTAGATCACCGGGGCTGGGGATTGGCTGTTGCTGAGTTACAGAAGTTTGTGGGACAGGATTATTTGTTTGTGTCTTTCGGCTTTTCCTGGTTAGGGGTCGCCACAGTGGAACTCCGGTCCGCTAATGATTGGTAGTTGATTTTTACATGCCGAGTTACCAGCCCTGATGCACAACCTTCAACGAAGGTACGCCCATTCACACATGTCTCCACGCAGAAGACACTCTAGCTGAGAATCGAACCGGACAGCGTCTTACTGTGAAGTGACAATGCTACCACAGCACCACCACTGCAGGTATCTTTATGTTTATTATGATAGGTGGGGCCAGGATTAGGGTGAATATTTCCTCCTAGAATGATTTTAGTATACTGAAGAATTAAGCATACTTGTTTCTTGGTAAGGATTCTTAATTTTGGTTTGGTTTGAGTTGAAGTGCAAGTAATCAGCCTATATTTGGAATAAAGGTGAGGGACAACATTAAGTATGTTTCTGTGGAGTGTGTAAAAGGGAAGTATGAATAGGTGGTTGGGACAGAGTTGTAGAGATGTTGCAATATATTATTGAGATATTTACTGATTGCTTTGCGGGTTGTGTAAAAGCACTGACTAGTGACCAGTCTGTTTCCAAACATGGTCAAGGGTAAATAAACTACAAAACACCTTTTTTAAATATGCTTAAAAAGTTAGTGCACTGCCAGAAATATACCATTTTAAGAGATGCATAATATATGCTGTATGTTATATCATATTATTCAGTAAGTATGTGTAGTTAAGACAATTTAATGGTTAATGAAACACAAACATTGCATGGATTCAGCATGGTAATCACTATGTTTACATCAGCCACACACAGAAATAAATCACTAAAACATTCTAAGGTATGAAACAAAATGCTGCTGATAGCTACTTGTTTGGAAGTTAACTTGAATTGTTCCAAAAAGCAAGTTATTAGGTTCTGTAGGAACACTGTGAGTAAATGTTAACAAAAAGTCTGTTATTATTAACAACAGACTATTATGTCAGTTTTGTTTTATTCCATGTCTTCCCTAGGTTTTTAGGACAACTAGAGCTTTCTGGTCTGTATTTTCTTAGTTGATGCTATCTCAGCTACATATTGTTCCTGCAATAATATATGGGTGCAAATGTATGAATAGCATAAAAAGCATGGAGAAGAACAGGACCCTGTGCACATGGTGTATTTTTCTGAGAAAATTCCTGTTTGATTATCTAGGGAGAATGGGGTTGAGAATATGAAGTTTAAACTGGAACAGCTGCAGCAAGTCTATTTAAAGTGAATATACTGTATAAGTTACATATTTAGTACAGTATAAATACATTTTGGAAAAAGTGTAGAATGGTCCCCTAGGTTGTGAACATGCAGAAGAGTCCCTTAGGTCCTGAGCATGCAGAATAGTCCCCTAGGTCCTGATCATGTAGAATAGTCCCCTAGGTCATGAACATGTAGAATAGTCCCCTAGGTCCTGACTGTATAGTATAGTCCCCTAGGTCCTGAGCATGCAGAATAGTCCCCTAGGTCCTAAGTGCGTAGAATAGTCCCCTAGGCTGTGAGCATGCAGAATAGTCCCCTAGGTCCTGAGCATGCAGAATAGTCCCCTAGGTCCTGAGTGTGCAGAATAGTCCCCTAGGTCCTGAGCATGTAGAATAGTCCCCTAGGTCCTGAGCAAGCAGAATAGTCCCCTAGGTCCTGAGGATGTAAAAAAGTCCCCTAGGTCCTGAGCATCCAGAATAGTCCCCTAGGTCCTGAGCATGCAGAATAGTCCCCTAGGCACTGACCATATAGTATAGTCTCCTAGGTCCTGAGCAAGCAGAATAGTCCCCTAGGTCCTGACCATATAGTATAGTCCCCTAGGTCCTGAGCATGCAGAATAGTCCCCTAGGTCATGAGCGTGTAGAATAGTCCCCTAGGTCCTGAGTATATAGAATATTCCCCTAGGTCCTGAACATGCCGAATAGTCCCCTAGGTCCTGAGTGTGCAGAATAGTCCCCTATGTCCTGAGTGTGCAGTAGAGTCCCCTAGGTCCTGAGCATGCAGAATAGTCCACTAGGTCCTGAGTATGCAGAATAGTCCCCTAGGTACTGACCATATAGTATAGTCCCCTAGGTCCTGAGCATGCAGAATAGTCCCCTGGGTCCTGACCATATAGTATAGTCCCCTAGGTCCTGACCATATAGTATAGTCCCCTAGGTCCTGAGTATGCAGAATAGTCCCCTAGATCCTGAGCATGCAGAATAGTCCCCTAGGTCTTGACCATATAGTATTGTCCCCTAGGTCCTGAGCATGCAGAATAGTCCTCTAGGTCCTGAGTATGCAGAATAGTCCCCTAGATCCTGAGCATGCAGAATAGTCCCCTAGGTCTTGACCATATAGTATTGTCCCCTAGGTCCTGAGCATGTAGAATAGTCCCCTAGGTCCTGAGCCTACAGAATAGTCCCCTACATCCTGACCGTATAGTATAGTCCCCTAGGTCCTGAGCATGCAGAATAGTCCCCTAGGTCCTGAGCATGCAGAATAGTCCCCTAGGTCCTGAGCATGCAGAATAGTCCCCTAGGTCCTGAGCATGCAGAATAGTCCCCTAGGTCCTGACCGTATAGTATAGTCCCCTAGGTCCTGAGCATGTAGAATAGTTTCCTAGGTCCTGAGCAAGCAGAATAGTCCCCTAGGTCCTGAGGATGTAAAAAAGTCCCCTAGGTCCTGAGCATCCAGAATAGTCCCCTAGGTCCTGAGCATGCAGAATAGTCCCCTAGGCACTGACCGTATAGTATAGTCTCCTAGGTCCTGAGCATGCAGAATAGTCCCCTAGGTCCTGACCATATAGTATAGTCCCCTAGGTCCTGAGCATGCAGAACAGTCCCCTAGGTCATGAGCGTGTAGAATAGTCCCCTAGGTCCTGAGTATATAGAATATTCCCCTAGGTCCTGAACATGCCGAATAGTCCCCTAGGTCCTGAGTGTGCAGAATAGTCCCCTATGTCTTGAGTGTGCAGTATAGTCCCCTAGGTCCTGAGCATGCAGAATAGTCCGCTAGGTTCTGAGTATGCAGAATAGTCCCCTAGGTACTGACCATATAGTATAGTCCCCTAGGTCCTGAGCATGCAGAATAGTCCCCTAGGTCCTGAGCATGTAGAATAGTCCCCTAGGTCCTGACCATATAGTATAGTCCCCTAGGTCCTGAGTATGCAGAATAGTCCCCTAGGTCCTGAGCATGCAGAATAGTCCCCTAGGTCCTGACCATATAGTATAGTCCCCTAGGTCCTGAGCATGCAGAATAGTCCTCTAGGTCCTGAGTGTGTAGAATAGTCCCCTAGGTCCTGAGCCTGCAGAATAGTCCCCCTAGGTCTTGACTGTATAGTACTGTCCCCTAGGTCCTGAGCATGTAGAATAGTCCCCTAGGTCCTGAGCCTACAGAATAGTCCCCTACATCCTGACCGTATGGTATAGTCCCCTAAGTCCTGAGCATGCAGAATAGTCCCCTAGGTCCTGACTGTATAGTATAGTCCCCTAGGTCCTGAGCCTGCAGAATAGTCCCCTAGGTCTTGAGCATGTAGAATAGTCCCCTAGGTCCTGAGCCTGCAGAATAGTCCCCTAGGTCTTGAGCATGTAGAATAGTCCCCTAGGTCCTGAGCATGCAGAATAGTCCCCTAGGTCCTGAGCATGCAGAATAGTCCCCTAGGTCCTGAGCATGTAGAATAGTCCCCTAGCCCTGAGCATGCAGAATAGCCCCCTAGGTTCTGACCATATAGTATAGTCCCCTAGGTCCTGAAAGCATAGTATAGTCCCCTAGGTCCTGAGCATGTAGAATAGTCCTCTAGGTTCTGAGCATGTAGAATAGTCCCCTAGGTACTGACCATATAGTATAGTCCCCTAGGTCCTGAGCATGTAGTATAGTTCCCTAGGTCCTGAGCATGTAGAATAGTCCCCTAGTCCTGAGCATGCAGAATAGTCCCCTAGGTCCTGACCATATAGTATAGTCCCCTAGGTCCTGAGCATGCAGAATAGTCCCCTACGTCCTGACTGTATAGTATAGTCCCCCTAGGTCCTGAGCATGCAGAATAGTCCCCTAGGTCTGGAGCATTTAGAATTATCCCCTAGGTCCTGAGCATGTAAATTTTTTCCCTAGGACCTGATCATGTCTAATAGTCCACTAGGTCCCTGGGCATGAAGAATAGTCCCCTAGGTCGTGAGCGTGTAGAATAGTCCCCTAGGTCCTGAGTATGTAGAATAGTCCCCTAGGTCCTGAACATGCTGAATAGTCCCCTAGGTCCTGA
>NC_056747.1:496225335-496362835 GCF_019279795.1 Protopterus annectens | reverse complement strand
CTCAACCCCCTTTTCCCATTTTGCTCATGAGGTCAGGGTGCCACTTCAACAGTGACAATCATCTAAAGCCAAGGTTTACACCACAGGCTGGCTAACCCTGCTGTGGTAGTTCTAGTCAAGGGCATATATGAACTGAAATTGAAAAATTTAAGTGGGACTTTATCATGTTTAAACAGTGTCTGAACATAGACTAAAATCACACATATACAGTACATGTTTATACAGTGTCTGAACATAAACTAAAATCACACACATGCAGTAAAACCAAAAGCCTTGATGTGAATGTGACAAGAGCATTCCAGTTATCAGGGAGACAAATGTCCCTCCCTAAGCTTATACCGTCCTCACAAAACAGAATATATCCTGCCCTTGTGGTAAGATAAAATCATTGTCCCTTCTTCTAAGTTACCTCTCAGATAGATCTCAAGCTGTAAAGTGACAAAACAGGTGTTTAACTTTCATCCCAGTAACCACAGATGTCTCTAGGGGACCTATAATAGGGGCTGTACTGTTCACCATCTTTAGAAGTGACCTCCATACTGCAGCTAAACATGTCACCTTAGCCCAGTATGTAGACAATGTGTCCATGATTTTTTCAGCTAAATCTTCAAGACTTTACACAACAGTCCTTCTCCTCTATAGAGGCATGGTTAAACAACTCACAAAACTAATTGATATAATTAAAGATGACCACCTGAAGTTTGACCAAAACATATCTCATGCAGTTAAAAAAAAGCTAGATAACTTATACAGAGCCAAAGCCTACCTCACTGACTCAGCAGGAAAACGCATAGCCTCATCTTTCCTTCTGCCATCTCTCTTGTATGCTGCCCCATTATACATTAATCTTTAGAACATTCTATTATGCAAACTAGAGCAACGTTACAATAGAAAATCATTCTGTCATTCCCAACTCATGAGCAAGGGAATGACATCCATGTCCAAAGAAGTAACAGTGCCACTCTCCTTAGCCCTTATCAGGCCCATCATTAAGTACAGTGCCCCCGTTGGCATGGACATAGCCAGGCACTTGCAAGAGATGGAACATCATGCACAGATTGCCTTAAGGTCCTATCTCTGTACTCAGTCTCCTACAGATTACTGAGAGTTAATCCATGCATATCTAGTAAGGCATCCTCAGATCTAACTCTGATGGTTCTCTTGCATATCCGTAATGCAAACAGCACCACAAACACTAGATCCAAGGACCTGAACTTTGCCTGTAACATAAATAGGACCTGCTGGAGGGAGCGATATGTGTCTCAGAGACCCCCTACGCTATGGAATAAGCTCACATCTACCTGAAGCAAAGTTTATCCCTGACACTATTATAAAGAAACCTTGATCACTGGCTGGCAAATTATAAACTCACCCCTAGTCTGGCCCCATGTCTCTCATGGACAGAGATTTACAGTAAGTCAATTAATTCCTGACTAACATACCCTCCCACATAACCCTTTGTTACCTGTTTGCTAAGATACCCCACCATGTAAGTGTGTTACCTCTTTACTAATATACCCCACCATATAGATATCCAAGGAACTCTGGGACACAACTGGGTTAAACTGCACAACTAGTCTTGTTAGAACCCTGATGGTTGTTGCCTAGTATAAACCTATGAACATATAAAACCATTAAATCTGCAGCTACTGATCACTACAGAACTCATCTTTGCCTATCCCTCAAGGAACTAAACTCGCTAGCACTTCCTCACAACTTATCTCTGTCACACCTCGTTATAATTTATGAACTCATCTGTAAGCCTGAAAACTGCTCAAGTCTAAAAAACATTATTCAACCCTATTGCTCTAATAAGAGCTTTATAACCTAAAGACCAATCTCTCCTCTTAATATCAATGTTCTATAATAATTCTGGTGGCTCTCCAAAAACTAAAACTAGTTGAATACAATGCAACATGAAAAGAGTTTCAAAGCACAGTTAAAGATGCACCAGACAATTGGCTGTACTGCTGTACACCCCCAGCTAGCAACCTCCAATAGTTTCAGTTCTCCTACTTTGCAACTTTCATTTAAGAGCCTATATATTCCAGTTACTCATCCAAATGACAGCACTCCGCTATCCCTTATCTGTATCTCTATACAATCTTTTGACCTTCTTACAACTGAACATCTTACTCTCACTTCACCTCTGCTGAAGCCAGGCTAGCCTCACTTCCTGCTGTCATTTCATTATTTCCTTCCTCTCTACTCCTATTTCCTCCCTTATCCTCCCACTCTCATCTTATCCTCTTAGCTCCCACTAATGCTTTCAATTCTATACTCCTTTTCCGTTGCCTCTACCCACCTGTCTCTACTAACATATCTCTCCGACTAGCTTACCGTCTTCCTCTTATATATTTCTCTCCCTCTTAAATATGTACTGTAAACTTTGTGTTTGACATTTATTGTCTTATTGTATAACAATTGTTGTCTTTTCTTATAAAAATATAAGAACTGCTATATTTTTCTGTAGTGCTTTAAAGTGTACATTATCAAATGTCTGTAGCTTTTCTCCCCAAGCCTCCACTGAAAAGGGGTTCTTGCAACCAAGTTGGACAATTTCCATAAACAAAAACAAAATAAATAAATAAATAATATAAATGAGTGTTTCCACATTGTTTAAAATTATCCCTGGAATTTATTAATGCCTATACTAAGTGCAACCATTCTGAGTGAACAAATAACACAAGCATAACTCATAACTTCTTCCTCTGGATTTTCTTGCAGTTAATATATCAAGGGGAGTTCATAAATGTTACCACAAAGTGTAGACTTCTTCTTCTTTTGGCTGAAGTGTAAACTACATGTACTCTTAGTGTAATCTGTCTGAGTTACTAGAAAGCACAACAATTGTGGTAGGGATGCTCTTGAATATAGATTGTGTCCACTTAGTGTAGGCTTTAATGAATCTGGCCTATCTAATCCTGGCTGCTTGAAAGTAAAAATGTCAACATAATGTGACAGTATATGCATGATTAGCAGCATGACCCCAGTTAGCGTCTGCCACCTGTCTGCTTACCACCTACCTTGTCTACATACCAGGGACCTGTCCACTTTCCACTATGAAAAATATACTGAAGAATTAATCTGTAATTATGTTTACTGGTAGACACATCTACAATGGATGGATTCATGGATAGCTGGCACCAGCCTTTCTCTCTTTTGTTGTATGGCAGCTGAAAACAGATCCCAAAGCAAATGCATCCTACCCTCAATCTATAATTATTACTGCCTTGAGCAAGCGCAGTTTATACATGCATTGCTCGTCAGTGGTTCTGCCTTCATGAAACGAGCTCAGTAAGCTCTCATTCATCATGCAGTTCAATTCCCAACTAGGGAAAGCAGCTTTATATGACAAGCTGCTCTGTTCATTCATTGCAGAGTTACTTTTCCAGCCTGTAGCATTCCCTTCTACAATCATTATATATCATCTAATTATAAACGATTGTTCAAAGGCTCAGGATCACAAAATATGAAAACACATTCTCAAAGGATTTACATTTTGCCTTTCACAGAAAAGGCTACAGATATTCTGTTTGGTATGTTGTTGCAAAAAAGATGGTATGCTGTATTACGCTTAAATATCAGATAAGGCAATAAGAAAAGGTTAGCAAGTGATAAGATCGTTTATCTAAACTGTGTTCCTGTATGGGTATTCACATTCTGACTTCTGCTACAGAAATATTCATCTACTTAACTGCTGTAGTAGTAGTAGTAATAATAATAATAATAATTAATAATAATAATAAACATTGTTCAAATGGAAATGCATACAATTTTTGCCTAATTTTCAGAATGTCCACCTATACAGATCAGCGAATATCACACTTTTTCTGAGACGTCAGAAGAAAAAGCATATTATTTGTCTCTAAAATATTAAATAAAAATGTTTATAGCAGTGTCGCCATTTTTTCATCACAACCCAGTTATAAACAATAATCTACCACAGGCTGTGTATGTTTATCAAAGAAACCATCCTTGGTGCTCCAAAAGCACCTGGGATAATATGCTTTGAGCATACTTTAGTTGTGGATTCAGCCTTAGTGCATGCATACCCTGTTCTAGATTTGTGCTGATAAATTCATTGCAAACTTACTTTTGTGATATCAATCTGTCCCACTACTTATAAAAAAACTTATTAAAAAAAAAGTACACATTTATCATCAGTATCATTTGCTAAATGCTTGTCCTTGTATGGATCATGGTGATATCAAGATGAATGGGGGGATCAGATTTCTTTATCTCCAGCAGCAGTTTATAATTCATACTCTGGAATCCCCAGGTAATCCAAGTCAAGCTGAAGGAAGGGATCTCTCCTTTATGTCCTGGGTCTGCTCCCGATCATTATTATGTCCTGGGTCTGCTCCTGATCATTATTATGTCCTGGGTCTGCTCCCGATCATTATTATGTCCTGGGTCTGCTCCTGAGCTCTATTATGTCTTGGATCTGCTTTCAGTCTCCTTTATGTCCTGGGTCTGCTCCCCGATCATTATTATGTCCTGGGTCTGCTCCCGATCATTATTATGTCCTGGGTCTGCTTCCGATCATTATTATGTTCTGGGTCTGCTCCTGAGCTCTATTATGTCTTGTGTCTGCTTTCAATCTCCATTATGTCCTGGGTCTGCTCCCAAGTCTCTGGTCAATAAGCTATGCCAGCTACACCTTCTATAGCAGCAGTTCTCACCAGGTGCCCAAGCCACCTCTACTGACCCTCTCAGGATGGAAAAGCAGTGTCTGTTCTCCATACTTCTTCAGACTGCTAACTACCTCACTCTGTCACCGAAAGTGAACCCAGCTACCATGCAAAGGGATCTCACGTCTGCTGCCTTTATCTGTATTTTCATCCGTATGGTCACTACTGAAAAACATAGGTAATGGAGGAAACATAGAATGACTGGTACATTGAGAGTATCATTCTATGGCTCAGATCTCATGTTCCCACCATACATATGTACAATGCCTACAGTCCTGCTGCCACTTCACCAGTGTACTATAACCTCTTCAGTCTTTCTGCCTTTGCAGATGAACAGTTCCCCAAGATATCAAAACTCCTCCAAGTGAAAGAACTGCTTCTCTTCATCTGAAGATAGCAATTCACTATTTCCTATGAGCGAACCATGACCTCTGACTTAGAACTGCTGGTTTTCATCCTGTTTGTTAGAAATGTCGACAATGATTTATTCCATTACATGCTAAAGATCACAGTTTCTTGAAGCTAAAAGGATGACATCATCTGCAAACAACAAAAATGTTACCCTTGCAGCCCAAAACTGGACACTCTCCAGATGTTGGTTGCACCTTGATATCCTGTCCAAGCACATTGCATATAGGAGGGGAAAGAAGCTACACCTTTGGGGATTTCAGTGTCCACCTTGAATATACATAAAAATAGCACTAAAAATGCAGACATGTCTCTCACTCCTCAAATCTGGAACTGAATGACATGTAGAAGTGACTCTGGGACCCCATACTATTGCAGCACCTCCCACAATGCATTTCTGGATATTTGTTCATAATCATACGCCTCATCCAAGTTCACAAAACACATGTCGGCAGTACTGATGATCTCCTGTAACTACCCTCCCCCCAGTATCTGTAAATGGACAAAAAAATTAGTCCACCTTACCATGGCCTAGAAAATACTGCTGTTCCTGAATCGGAGGTCCAACTATTGGAGAAAGTTCTTTTTCCAGCACATTGGCATACACTTTCCAAGGGAGGCTGGGGAATATGATGTCTCTGTAAAAGAAAACTGAATAATGTGGACCACTACTCTTGTTTGCCACTCTAGAAAACCTGTTCCAAACTTACTCACAACACTGATAAGGCATGTTAACCACAACACCCCAAGAGTGCCTAGTTCCTGCAGCATTTCCAGACAAATATCATCTTTTCTTGCAGCTTTTCCATAGTGGAATTGCGTAACCACTGCAGTCATGTCATCTAGTGAAAGTGAATCAGTTCTACCATCTACATCAACGTCTGTTACTGCTTTCTCAGAGTAGGGCGTGTAGACCAGATTCACACGTTTTTACACTATCAGTATGCTTTTATTCTAATGTAATCATTTCATTCTTTCACTGCTAACTTGGAGACAGGACGTTAACAGAAGCATAGCATGACTAGGTTGATAACAGTGCAAAGCTGCAAAAAAGTGAATATTGTTTACATTTAAAGACATTAGCTTTTATTGCATCTTGATTAACAAAAAGTACTTCAAGTCCACACATTACAGGAAAGTAAAAGAAAACATGATCATCTTTCTTTTACTTTTCACTAGGGTTTCAAGAGCTGACAGATTATGTAAGTTCTTTTTATTATCTTAAGCAACTCTGCTAGCTATAAAAACGGTTAAAGTGCTATTATAACATCTCAAACCTCCCAACCTTTCAGCACAACATATAGCACCTGACACAGGCAAAATGGCTCACCATATGCCCCCCTCCTATTTTCCTTGAGAATCAATTAGAAACTTTAAAAAAAATGGGGTCACGGACTTGACATTAGTAACACTTTTTAAAACTAGCCTTATTCATTTGAAAAGCAGTTAAAAGAAATTGCATGCTGAAATGCATTTTGTAAAAGAAAACATATTTAAGACTAATATTTGTTCTTTGATTTTAGTTGATGCTTTTGTAATGCAATTTCACATTTTGTGTGGGACACATGAAAATTCTGTGATAAATCAGGGAATCTCCCAGAATCAGATGCACTGATAGTTATATTTCTCAGCAGCCCCAGAAGTGATTTAAATCTCTGGTACTAAGATTTTGTTTCAGTTGCATGACCCTTCTGTGATCACAGCTTAAAATGAATGTCAGTTGCTCCTCACAAGATGTCAGAAGGAGCTGCAGATGTATTATTAATGCAGCATTTGAACTGGGCTTCTAAAAGGCTCATAAAGCCATACATCTTCTGTGCATTCTGACTCTCTCTGATGCCAAAGCTCACCAGGGGACCGCATACAACCTTACCACTTGTCTGTACTTCCACTACACTGTAACCATCAAACGCACAGGTCAAAAAGCATAGCTCAAACAGTACAGATACTTCCACTGATCAGAGCAGCTTAGTTTAACACATACAACCTTTTCTTGAGGAGGAGCATCGTCACGTCACAGAAAATCACTGGCACTTCCATTCCTTGTTGTTTAACCTTTATATTAAATTAGTATGATTTTAACTGCATTTGGTATTAGATTTAATCTGCAGTCACCAGTGACTTATATCGCAGGACAAACACTCATCAAAGCACCAGCAATGTAAGTTGAAGCAGAATATATGTGTGTCTCGTTTTTGTAAGAGCAAAAAATATATACGTACCAGGCAACAGAGACACTGACAGTGAAGAACATGCAGGCAGTATCTATGCATTTAGGTCTCCAAAATATAGTCAACAAATCATAGGTGTAAACCATGAATAACAGCATCGAAAGTACGACTCAGAGGATAAACAAAGGCATACTTCAATCAGCACTTTTTATTACCTAGACAAGGTATTCTGGAGCCACTATTCTTCTGCAATATTATTATTATTATTATTATTATTATTATTATTATTATTATTATTATTATTATTATTATTACTACTGACAATGATATTGACTAATGAAAAATTAACTCATATTGTCCCCATAATAACTTCCATATAAAATACAGTCAACCACACCCTAGACAGCCTCACTGCTACGTTGTAATAGGAACCAGAGCATTTTTACAACCAAGAATTAAACTGCAACCCTCCTCCAAAAATTGTTCTACTGCACTGTAATTGTATATTGCAAGATGAGCTTTGTGGAAAGAGTATAATAATACAGGCAATTAGAAATAAATAATTTTCTCATTTGAGAGTTAAAGCCACCTACTGTCACACCTTTTGATATATTGTTAATTAAAGTGTTATACACAAAGTAAAATCATTTTTAAATGTTTTATTTTAAAATAGAACCTATATTCAGAAAAGAAAAAAAATATCTAAGATATATACCTATGGTCTGTTTGTTAGTCTTTATAATGTGTGTTGTTGTTGTTGTGTCTTTTCGGCTTTTCCCGGTTAGGGGTCGCCACAGCGGAACTCCGGTCCGCTAATGACTGGTAGTTGAGTTTTACGTGCCGAGTTACCAACCCTGACGCACAATCTTCAATGAAGGTACGCCCATTCACGCATATCTCCACGCAGAAGACGATCTAGCTGAGAATCGGACCAGACAGCGTCTTACTGCGAGGCATTATAATGTGGGTGATCCTGAAATATCATTCAACACTGAGAAATGAGTGATTTCTGCAGAAAAAAAGGAAAGAACATTAATTGCAATGAGAAAGAAAGAATTAATGCTGACAGATGAACTCTATATTTTTTCTAGTTTAATATCCAGGCATATCAAAGAAGAAAATCAATTTCTCATGGGTAAGCCAAGCCATGTGTCTTGAAATTAACTTAATCGCTGAAATACAGAAATACAGCCATAGATGAAGGCTACAGTAAATAGATTCCACTTTGGAAAGTCGGAACACAGCAATCCAGTGTATCATATCTACAAATTCCAATGTCTGAAACACCACATGGGCAAAAACTATAACCATGAGCAATGTTTGCATGGCATGCAAGTCCCTGCACTCCCAGTGTGGGGGACTTTGTATACTGACTCTGCAGATAAACAAAGAAGAGGAGGAGAGAAATCTTGCAAAACAATGGAATCACTCCTGGACTACACATAGAAATTGCACTGTCAGGGATTCCCCATTGAAAGAGTCATCAGCATATTTGATCCTCTCATCTTCTGACTCGGACACCTGGTGACCTGTAGATATACCCCATCAAATATTGACAATGACTTCTGTAGGCTTTTGTGTTCGTATTACTTTTTCATTTCAGCAGTGACGTGATTTTTTTTTTTTACCCATTTCAGCAATGCCACTGGTCATAAACACAAGGTTAAATAGAATATATATGAATATTTTAGAATAACCAGTCAACTAGCACTTTTTTTGTGGGCTGGGAGTAAAGTAGAGTACCTAGAGATGTATACATGGGGAGAATATATAAACTCCACAAAGACAGCGACAAGAAGTCAAAATTTTACCCACGACCCTAGATCTGTGCGGCATAAACATTAACCACTAAGTTACCAGGAATCCCAGGATGAAGCCCAACTCTCATAAATATTTTTTCTTGATGTTCTTGTTTCCTAGATCTTTATATGCATTTGGTTCTCATCTCTGTGAATTATTCATGTACTTGCCCTCTTGGTTTCAAACAAATCTTTATTCTAAGATCTTTGACAATCTAGAACTTCCCTTGCCTTTTTGTAAATATCCATTCCTGCACTCTGATATCTGAGCTACAATATTTGACTATTTCTAATCAAAATACCTTACTTTTCCTTTCAAGCATTTCACAGCCATACCTGCACTACATTCTGACATTATTATTGTTGCAAAGTTTCATTATGAAGCCATCTACATGACAATTTCTGCCATTCTTCATTGTTCCTGGCATGTTTGCATATGCATTTCAAGCGTGTACTGCAAATCCAGGCAAACATTCTCAGGATGAGAACAAGCTAGAGATTTCAGCACTGCCTGTACTATCTAATTCTATTTTCTTTTGGTGCCCCTTCTAATATGTGCTGTTACATTAGAGAATAAATCTGATACTGTTGTCTGAATCAGGCTATAACAGAACTATGAGCTCCATTTAGGCCTTGTAAAACCTGTGGCAGGTAAATTAAAATGTCTGAATTTGGGATGTATGTTTTTCTATGATATGAGAAGATTTGAGAACTTGTGACCTTTTGTATTCAATGTATACAAAAATATTTAAAGTTTGCAACTGATGGTTGCAATTGCCTTCCTCTGGGAAAAAAGCTATTATACATAACGTGAAATGTGTAGCAGTAATGTGAAATAAAAACTGTAGTTGTTCTGCCCTTTGATTGCAGGATCTGTGGCTATCCCTAGGTTAGGAAGCTAAAGGCTGTAAATGATCAGACAGAAAAAAAAATCTTTAAACTGGGAGCTAGCTTGCATCAGAGAAATAAACTGCTGATTCTGTATTGCAAAGATAGGAACCACATTACTAAATGAACAATCAGAAGTGGGAGACCCACCTTAAAGTTTGTGGTATACAGACCTGCAAGACTGTGTTCTACAACTATGTCTCTGCCTTTTATGTCTGGTAATTTAGCCAGTGTTAACTTAAGGCAAAGTAATTCTTCTAGATTAGAAATAGCTTGGAAAACTTTTAACTGTAGGCATATACTTTTTCTTCTTATAATGTACTTGTTCAAAGTGGTTGCTTTTCTCCATTCTTTGTGCAGGTTTATATTTCTCTGCATACTTAACTATCAATTGTACTGATTAACTATTTTTTCTTAACAAAAGTATTTTACATGCCTTCCCCTTTAAAATGCTTTCAGCTCAACATCTGTGTACTTATTTATTAATTACCAAAGGGATAGTTACTGCTGAGTAATGTGCATCTTTAATTGGCCATACTGTTCTGAAACACATTACAATTTGTGTTTATAATTACTTGGCTTATTATCAAGTGTGACTAATAACTGAGAGGTCCCCATTCAGGTGATGGTCTGATACTTTGACCCAGGACACAAGACTATAGTGTTGCAGACCATCACCTGGAAATGTGTATGTGTGTGTGAATGTCAGAGTTTAGTTACTATGGACAGGTGAGTACCAGAAAGCAATGAAATCTAGAGCAAGTGGTGAGAAAGGGGCATGTGAAATTAAGCCAGACTTTGCTCACTGGGGTGCTCAATGTGAATTTAGTTATTGGATGTGGACTTTATAGGCCTATACCCAAGGCAACACTACATATTTCCCCACATGATCTTAAGGTCACGCTGCACATAATTATTTTGTGGTAGATAATTGTGTCCCTTTTTTATACTTTAAACTTAGTATCAGTGGTGTGAGCTGAATGACTATTCCCCAAGTGGGTATTAGATTTTATATTTAGATAATTTATTTGTGGACATTGGAGTAGATCTATGGATCATAACCACTGCCCTCTGCATACATATGTTTCCGTTGTATTTGTATTTGTCTTGCTTTGTGACTAATACAATAAACACAACACAAATGATATGGCTCAGATCATTGTTCTGGTGCAATAAATCAATTTTTCCCAGTCAATCAATATTACTTTTTACCTTGATTTAAAAAAAAATCTCAGTTCTTAGTGTTAAACACAAGATACCAAACATACAGAGTTTCATTATTCTGATGTTGAATTTCTGTTGCTCAATATTAAAATTAGATTTTGGGAGGTTAGGAAAGTTGATATGTGAAATAATATCTCACTATGGACTGCAATCAAGAAACATTTGCTTTTATTACCCAGCAGAATCAGGGACACTGATTACCTTACAAGTAGTAAGGGTATAAGCATTTGAAACCCCTATGTCAGTGGTCCAGGGGGAGTAAAGCTTATCATACAAAGTTGCTTTAATTTTGTAACACTGAGTTTCAAAATTTGCAATTTTTTTAATATGTGCTTATTTTTCAGACTTCCATGGCTCAGTTAAACTTCTGGTATATGTGATTTGAACCTTTACGTGCAGAGTATTGAATGATGATGTAGTAAGAGTCAGTCAGGCAAACCTCTGAATACAAGAGGTAATGCAGTCATAAGCAGAGAAGCACAGATAGTGATGTAAAGAAAAATTTAAGTATCAAAAGTAAAGGAGATGGCTCAGTGGTGTAGCGGTTAGTCTTGTCGCTTCACAGCAAGAGGTTCTCTGGTTCAATTCTCGGCTGGGGTGTCTTCTGTGTGGAGTCTACATGTCCTCCTTGTATTTGTGTGGGTTTATTCCAGGTGCTCCAGTTTCCTCACAAATTATAAAGACACGCAATAAGTAGATCAGACACCCTAATGTGTGTGTGTGTGTGTGTGAGTACGTGTACGTGTGTGTGTGTATGTGTGTTGCACCCTCTAATGAGGGTGTGGCCTCGGACTAGCAACCTGATCCCGTAAAACCCGAAGGGTGCTCGTTGGCCGATGTGCTGTATGCACAGGAGCGAATCCAGGATCAAAAGTAAAGAATATGGACAATACTGCATTCAAAAATTGTTCCAAATGAATGTATATTTATTTATTTGTTTTGTATGCAGTTTATTTGCCAAAATAGTCCATTTGGCCACAAGATGCCCATTTTCAATGGAGTCCTAGGGAGAAAAGCTCTAGAAAAAATACAAATTACAGGTTACAAATTAAGAGTGAATAGTAACTACAGAGCACACAATTTTAGTAAAATTGACAATAGAAGCAAACAGATTAGTACAATACAAAAGCAGAAATTTTTACACACAGTTTAAGTTCATAAGAGTTACACTAATTTCTACAGTTTATTACATAACTGCTAATTCCTACAGTCCTTAAAAGTTATGCTTATTCCTATAATTTATTAGAAATATAAACTATAGGAGGTTAGTGCAGATATTATAGCTTCTAGAGAGTAAGTAAAGTGTGGAAAGATTATGTAAGGTGGGTGCAAGAGCATTCCCATTGTGAAGTTAGGTGTGAGTGAAGTAAGGTTTTGAAGGAAGAAGGGCTGCTAGTGGTACGGATGAGAGGTGGGAGAGAATTCCAGTTGTGTGCTATAGAGAAGGATATTAGATGTTTGTCTAGAGGTCGGGCAGGTTTATGTAGTTCAATTAGATTTGGGGAATTAGATCTGAGAAGTCTATCAGGTTGATGCATTTTAAAGGTAGTGGAAAGGGAGGGACAGAGAGAGTGGCTGAAAATAGGTTTGTGTGCTTGGACAAGTTGAATGTAGATTAGATAATTTGGCAGCTTGAGCCAGTTTAGTCGATGCAAGGCAGTACAGTGGTGTGAAGTGGATCTTAGGCCTGTAGCAAATTTTGATATTTTATTGTACCACAAGGAGAGTTTTGTTTTGAGGGAGGATTGTAGGTTAGTAAGGATAGAGGCACCATATAGGAGGGATGGGATGAGGTATGTATTAGCAAGGGTGAGGCTGGTGGAGGGAGAGATATAATGATTATGGCAGTAAATCATTCCAATTTTCTAGTGTGTTTTTTTAATATTTACTTGAAGATGATTTTCAAACTACAGCTGGTCATCAATGAGTACTCCTAGTAGTTTAGAATTGGCAACTATTTTGAGAAGAGTATTATTTTAACTGGTGATTGAGAATGTATTTTTATCTAGGGTAGTGGTTTTGGAAGAGGTAAATATAAGTTTGGTTTTATTTGCATTTAGTGCTAGATGGTTGCCTAGCATCCATTGTTCAGTGGAAGAGAAGGCATCTTGGGTTAGTTTAGTTAAGGTGGAGATAGAGGAGACAGAGCAGATTATTGTTGAGTCGTCAGCGTATTGGATGAGGTTGGCATTTGGGATGGTTTGGTGGAAGTCATTTATGAAAATGCTGAAAAGAAGGGGACCTAGGATTGAACCCTGAGGGACACCTGTGGGGGTGTTGAGGAAAGGGGAAGTGGCTTTTTTCCATCTGACTGCTTGTTGTCTATTTGATTTTGGGATATATTTAGTTTGGAGAGTTTAGAGAAAGGTAGGTTATGAGAGATGGTGTCAAATGCCTTAGAGGGATCTAGGAGGAGAGTGGGCACTATATGGTCAGAGTCACGGGCCTTGTTAACAGTTTCTAGGAAGGAGAGGAGAGCAGTGGAGTTGCTGTGGCCAGGCCTGGATCCATGCTGTGTGGGAGTAAGAAGATGGCTCTTTATAAGATAGGGTAAAAGTTTTGATGTATACATTTTTCAAGAAGTTTAGAGATGGGGGATAAGATAGCGATAGGTTGAAAGTTATGGATGTTATTGTTGTTGCCATCTTTTTGAAGTGGAATAATAAAGGCTTTTTTCCAGAGCTGGGGTACATGGCATTCTGATATAGACCTATTTATTAGAATGCAGATGGGAAGAGCAATGGCTTCTGCAGCTGCTTTTAGGAAGGAGGAGGGTATTTTGTCAGGGGCACTGGATCCAGGTTTCAGTTTTAGGAGGTTTTTTTTATGGTAGATATAGGGATAGGGTTCATAGAGAAGGGTGGAGGTTGGGAGTGGGATATTGTAGGGGAGGGAGGGATAGGTGTGGGTAGGGGTGGAGAAGTTGAATTGTTAGTAAAGGATGATGTTATTTGGCTATGGAGTCAATAAAGAAAGAGTTACATTGGGTGGCTAGGTCAAAGTCAGAGGCATTTGGTTCAGGATAGGGGTTTTCTTTTTTAGCAGGGTGAAGGAGAGAAGAGATTCTGTTCCAAAATTTTGGGGGGTTAGTGTTATGGTTGGTTTGGAGTGTGAAGAAGTAGGCTTTGTGGTTTGAGATAATAAGTTTTTTTACTTTATTGCAAAGTGTTTTGTATTCGTTGAGGGTGGTGATACATTTATTTTTGTGGTAGTGTCTCCAGGTCTTATCATGGAGTCTCATAGTGACTAAGGTATTTTTGGTTAACCAAGGGACTGAGTTGCTTTTTATGTACTTTGTTTTTAGGGCGCAAAGGAGTCTAGTATGGTTAGGAAAGTTGAGTTAAAATATGAGACAGCATTTTCTAAGGAAAGGGTGTTTAGCAGGTTCCAGTTCATTCTTTTTAGTGTATTTGAGAATGTGCTAGAATTAAAGTTTTTTAGGCAGTGGGTGGAAGCATAGGTATGAGTTAGTTGCATGGAGGCAGAAAGATGGTGGGTAAAAGTGGGAAAATGGTCACCTAGTGGGTTGGGAAGAGTTGTAATGGGGATAAGAAACTAGAATCCAGTCTAATGTGCTTCCAGTGCGGAAGTCCTTTGAAGGTCTAGTTTTTGAGCTAATAAGCTGAGTGAAGTTATACAGGTTTATATTTAGAGAGTTAGTGGAGGATTGAATTGTGGCCCAGTTAATGTTAACATCCCCCAGGATTATGGTCTCATTATTAATGTTGGTGGAAAACCAGGAGAGAATATCTTCAAGGATTGAGATATTGTCTTCTGATGGGATATAAAGGGATACTATGCATATGAGTTTATGTTTATTTACCTGAAGGAGGGCTGGAATTAGCTCTGCACTTCCAAATTTGGGAATGGGTTTGGTGTAGGGGGTGACTAATAGGGAAGATGAGTAAATGAGAGCTACTCCCCCACCTTTTTTGTGTGTTCTATCTTTTCTTATCATAGAATAGTTGGGTGGTAGTAGTTCAGAGTCTTTTATGTGAGGTTTAAGCCAGGTTTCTGAGAAGGAGAGAATATCAGGCTGATATCTAAGAAAAATATGTTTATGTCTATGTGAAGAAAAGATACACACCCAGGTGATTTCACATGCTATGAGCCAAAAATTTCCAATTACAGCACATACTCCTAAAGCAGCAATGATTCAGCCTTTATGTAATCTTACTAAAGCAGTCAACATGAATATATAGGATTACTGAATTGTTATTGCCAGACATTCTATTTCTTTTTTTTTAAACAAGAAACATCTTTATTAAATTATCACGTATGACATAGAAATAATATACTTATAAAAATGAAAATAAACCATATTGACATAATTTTAGTTGTAAACATTATACATCACTTATAATCTATCCAGTCATTGTCAGTCAAACATTACATAGCTCCTTCAAATCCTGCCTTCTTTTAAACCTCGTTCTACCTCTGCATGTATTGTTCCCACAATTCCCATTTTTTCCTATGTATTTTACTACTACCTTTTTCTAAAGATCCAAATTTCAGTTGTTTTATCTCTGTTACTATATTCACTACTTTTAGTAAAGTTTGTTTAGACTTTGATTTGCATTTTCTAGTACTTGCTTTTTTTGGCAGTCACCATAATTAGACTCAGCAAAGCCTTAGTATGTCTAAACAATTCTGATTCTGTAGCATAACTAAAAAAAAAAATAATTTCCTTAGTTACACCAATTTGCTAACCCAGTATCTCTGACAAAGCAGTCTGCAAGTAATCTTTAAAGTCTGCCAACTCATTACATTCCCAGAAGATATATTCCCAGTTAACCTAGTGTTCTAGTGTTTGTTGCATATTTAGGAGACATACATAGATCCCCCGATTGTTTCTTTGTGAATTGCTTATCCAGTCTCTATTCCCACACCTTTCTAGCCTCCTCTGATTGATTCTTAAGGTTATCTTGCAATATTTTGTATGCTCTACTAATTATTCCTTTTTAAAAGCAGCTTCTATTCTAGATTCTACTAAAAACTCTACCAGTATTGGTCTTTCACTTAGGATCCTCCAAGTTCTTTCTTTTTGCCTATACTGTGATATCAATCCTTGATAGTGAAAGCAATCTCTGTCCTGCAGTCCAAATACATTCTTGGCCTCTTCCCAATCTATTACCTTTCCCTCTCTAATTATTTGCTCAAAAAACCTTGTTTCTTTTACCAGTTTTCTCCAATAAATTGCAGCCCCCTCTTGCCTACTGTCTGTATCCTTAATTGCAGTTATCCCTGTTGGCAGAATCTCCTTTCTCCATTCCCATATTGGTTTAGTTCTTAGAATACTTCCTGCTACTTCATAAATGTAATATTCTGCATGGCTGTAGTTATTCTCTTTAAGGATCTGCATCCAAAATCTCAGTTTCTCCTAGTTTCTTGAGCTACTCCCTGTTTCATCATCATCTCTTTCCACTTTGAATTATAGGTTTCTGCTTGTGCTATGTCTAGGAGCCTTAACAATGTAGCTCTAAATACCCCTTCAAATCAGGTAATACCTAACAGCCTTGTTCAATTGGAAGAATCAGTTTGTCCCACTTGACTCTTGCCATCTTCCCCTCCCAGATAAGACTTGACTCTTGCCATCTTCCCCTCCCAGATAAGACCCTTCAGCTCTTTTCACAACAGGGAGACAAACATCTGACAATATTAACAGAATATTGATGATCTAGAGAGAAGCTGAAAGAAAATACCACTGTTGGTGGATTTTGATGCAGAGAAAGCATTTGACATAAAATTATAAAGTTGATTAAGTGGATATATGAGGGATGGGAGGCAAAAATTAAAGTAGGTGGGTTCTTCTCTGATAATTGCTATTTGAGCAGTGGAACCAGGCAGGGATGTCCTCTTTCCCCTTTGTTATTTGCGTTATATTTAGCACCATTAGCAAAAAAATAAGAGACTCAGAAATTCAAGGTATGGTAGCAATGAAAACTGGCTCTATTTGCTGATGATATTATTTTATACCTGATAAAACCAGAAAAGGACATTTCAATGTTGTGGAACATTTTGAGGCAGTTTCAAATCTTTTCAGGATACAACATTAATGAAGGTAAAACAAAGGCAATAGCTATAAATTATGTACCTACACACAAATTGATTCAGCAATATCCATTTTTATGGGGACACGATAAAATGATGTACTAAGGAGTATGGATTTGAAAGGATTCTGGTATGGCAGCTAAGGTTATGTGGGAAGAGACTAAACAAAATATAATAAACTGAGAAATTAGTTCTGTTATATGGGTATGGATAGCTAGATACAAGCAGTTAAAATGTTTTTAGTCACTTTCCTTTTATACACAGGGCAGGTAGATGTTCCATTTCAGTATTTTGACAAGAGTGAGTTAATATTTATAATAGCACAGTTAAATACAGTAAATGTACAACCAAATCTTTTACTCTGCGTTTTATTGTTGCATTGTTTATGATGTGTGTTTCATGGTTACAGCACGCCTTCCTCTCAATTAAGATGCTACAATGAGCATCTTTCTCTAAATTAATAAATGGAAACCTGAACTATAGGTTGCAAACTTGAGAAAAAAGTAATAGTGCCTGTCCAAGTGTAACATTAAGAAAATAGAAAAATATTTATTGTTTAGCTATAATCACTCCCTTAATGACAGCACAATTTTTTTTGCTCAGATGAGCAGCAGAGTGTATATTATTAATCAGTTTGCAAATTATCTGTTAGCAGTAACTAAAATGGTGAAAGTAATGAGAAATGCTGTGCATCGAAAATAAAAATTAACTTCAAAGGGGTAATTGAAAAACACTTGTTTTGTTACGATAGATTGATATTGTACAATAGAAACAGGCCTACATATTACATTGAATTCTGAAGAAAGACCTGCCAGATACTACATATGTGTAACATATCTAAACTCAGTCTGAATCATCCATGAGTGTGTGTGTGTGTGTGTGTGTGTGTGTGTGTGTGTGTGTGTGTGTGTGTGTGTGTGTGTGTGTGTGTGTGTGTGTGTGTGCGGTACAAAGTGTATATGTACTAGATGAGTTGGTTTTATTTTTCTGCTAGCAGCTGCATGTATTTTAGAAAATAATTTCTCTGTTCGTGTATAACGTAGTTCATAATATTAGAGCTCAATAAAGGAATTACCATAATCAAAAAGACCAATAGAAGTACTATTAATCTGGAAGGAATGTAACTCCCAAATTTAAAACATGCAAAATATTTTTTTATAGACATCGACTTACAGAAAATCCACAGATGACTGTGCATTTTCCCGTCTTATAGTGTGTCACACATATCTAAGACAAAAATGTCACGGTGACATAAATGAAAGTGATATGAACAAATTATAGCTCAGCATGCAAATTTCATATGAGGAAAACACACCAGCATCGTGAACATTAACATCTCTGCAGAGCGGCAAACCTCTCTGCGTACCACACAGAAACTATTCTCCTACTACCTAAATGTTTTAGCGCTTATTTGCACACTTGTGTATGGAAAAATACTTGTTTTTATAGGAAAACTGAGTACTACTTTTTTCCCCCAAGCATACAAACTCAGCAGTGTTGTCAATCAACTCACATTTGTGTTTGCAGTAGACCAGCTGTGGTCTTGTTGCAAATAAACCACGTAATGGAAGAATTATAAACACTGGGTCATGATGTGGCAACATACATATGTCATTTTTACCAGTGATATATGTCTTAACAAACCACAGCATGGCAGTCAACTTTTGAGAGTAAGAGTAATCATTCTAGGCATCTCATGATCAGAATCAACCAATGAAAACGTATGGCAGCAGTCTTAACTGGTAACAGGAAGCAAACATTACCAGGCTACACAGATGCAGGGCTGAATGCCACCAATTTTTAATAGCCACACCCACACACTGTACCTTCACCAGACACATTTGAAGACACAGAAAAAACATGCCTTTTGCCATGCGTACCAAAGGATAGTTCTGCACATGTAAAGTTCAGAAACTGTCAAACCAAAACAGTTTTTAAACAACTCCCAGAGACAGACTGATGCATGACACCACAAAAATAATCCCTTAACGTATTACTCATTCTCACCTTACACAATTGCATTCAGTTATCACTAGATTCCTAGCCTATCTTAACCATTGTTACAGATTTGTCAAAAACCTTACCCCAGACTCAGTCACCAACAGCATAGTGATTCCAAAAACTGGAATACACTTTATCTCTCCTTGATGTCGGGAATTGCCATATTACAAAACTCTTATAAATGGCCTTAACTGTCACTTTATCAGTCTTTCCAATTATCCTACACATTTTCCTTATCACTGAAAGAGCTTGTTTCCTCCTAGCTAGTCATACCTCTCAACCTCTTAGAGCAAAAAATCTGGACAGAGCCATCAATAGTGGGGGGACAAAGGCCCAAAAATAGGGACACTTTTTAAATATTGCTTTACAAACTTAGAAAACTGATAAAATTGCAGGTTTTTCTTTAGCATGAATTTCCTAAAGGGTATGAAGTCTAAAACTCAAATGTCTGCCATAATTTTTGTACTTTAACCCTCAATGATTTGCCAGAAAACTACACTTTTATGAGAAACAGACAAAAAATATGAGGCAAAAATCTGGACATTCTGCAAAAAATCTGCATAGTTGAGAGGTATGTAGCTAGTTTCTTATTTTCTACATCAATCTCTCCCCTCCTCTTTCATGCAAACTGTATTAACTTAACTAAACAAATCCAACAAAGACAGATAGTTCAAAATGGGTAAAGGACAAACTCAAGCATAAGAAATGGCTCAAGGACAGCATTAAGAGGTTTATTCAATAAATATCAGCTTTCATGCAACAGTGCTTCTTCAGAAATACTAAAAATTTTGAGAGTAAGAGTAGTCACTCTAGGCATCTCATGATCAGAATCAACCAGTGAAAATGACAATTACATAACACATCTAAATCTTATAGACACAATGTTGAAAAACTTTTAAAAATACAGTTTGAACAATGACACAAGTATTTAGTGGATCTAGATTTTTTAAAATGTTTCAAAGTGCACACCTCATTCAATCTTGGAAGTCAATCGACTGAAAATCTGTAAATCGAATTATTCTCTTTTCTCTCTGTCCACAGAAAGTTATCCTCACCCTTTATAGTAACAGATACTAGCTCTAAAACATTAAATTTAAAATTTTGTTTGGAGTCAGCTTGTAATATATGCTTAGGTAAGCATTTGTTTCAACATGTCCATGTATGCCACACAAATGTTCACATATACGATCATTCAGTTTTCTATTGCTTTTACCAGTACAGAATAAGGTGCATTTTACGCATCTATATCATATCGTACGATGTAAATAGTGAACACTATTTCATCATACCGATAATATCGAAACAGCAAAATATCGAACAAACGGAACAGCAAATTTTTTCCCAGGGAAAAAATTCACTGCTCCGTAAAAAAAAAAAATTTAAACACAAATTTATTTTGGGGGCTGTGCCCCTCACACCCCCCTACTTAAATATACCAACTCCAAGATCGCACCATAGTGGAGGAAATGGCAAAGTCCCAAAGACGGCCCACCGAATTTTTGCCCTGAGAAAAAATTTGATGTTCCGTGACTTCGCTATTTTGCCATTCCGACACTATCGGATCGACTAAATAGCATTCGTTATTTAGTCCATTCGATGCCATCATATAGACCCGCATTTTACATATCTCTCTAGATGCATAATATTATTGGGTGATGAATTTCTGCGAACAGACAGAAAAGAGTATAATTGGATTTGCAGATTTTGAGCAGATTGTCCTCCAGGATCGAACACAGTGTTGGTATTCAGCTGTGAATTTTGAAGATGTTTTCCTGTACTTAGCTTATTGAATGTATTCCTCACTGACTGTTTTTTACAGACTGTTTTCCATCAGCTCAATACAGCTCCTCACAGCATCACTTCATTCAACTGTGATTTACTGCTTTCCCTTTCCTTCCCCAAAGTCCCACCTAAGCATGTGTCATTTCCTTGTAGAGGCAGCCTTCCTTTCCCACAGATATCTTCACCCATCACATTGAAAACATCATCTGAGAGACATTTATCTTCCCTCTTTCTGTTCCTGAATCCACACCTTTAAACTACATCTAGATTCTCTAACAAGAAACTTTCTCCTTCACAGCTATCTATGCTCAGTCAAAGCAATGCACTTCACCTGATCTCCACACGTTTTAAATACCTGCATCCCGTTCCTGCACCTGAGCATGATCTGTTTAGATCTGTATTTCTCATCTACAATTTCATATGCCATTTTTCACAACCTCTGTCTAGCAAAATCTATAAGTAATATGAAGGCACAGATGTGGCATTGCTTGTGTTATTTCCTTTAACATTATTTTTATAGCTATTAAGTTGTTTCACCACAGCTAACTAGTTGCTTATATTAAGCAGTCAAACACAAATCATCCTATTAATTTTACCTTCAAAAAGCAAACAATTTCCACACCAACAAATCATAAGTCTCATTTTCATCTGCCTGTTAAAGACCCAGTATGGTGGAATAACTGCATACCTTCTTTTTGGCTCTTACCAAATAGTCATACACTACAATCCTAACTTTTTCCCTAAGAGGAGACTATTTGTCTCTGTACTAAAAGTGATTTGGTACATATTCATTTTCCTCTCCTTAGGCTGTATACTTTCAGTTGGTGGTGCAGCAGTTAGCATTGCCATCTCACAATAAGAGGTTCTCCAGTTCAATTCTCAGCTGGGGTGCATTCTGTGCGAAGTCTGCATGTCCTCCCTGTGGTCACGTGGGTTTCCTCCCAGTGCACCAATTTCCTCCCACATCCCAAAGACATTCTGTAGGTGGATTGGATATTCTAAATTGGCCCTAGGGGTGAGTGTGTGCATGTGTGTGCCTTATGTGGAAGGTTGGGTGCTGGACTGGCAACTCAAAATGTAAAACTCCACTGCCAATCATTCTGCGGACTGTTCCGCTGTGGTGACCCCTAACCGGGAAAAAGACAAAAGAAGAAGGCTCTATACTTTCAGTTGATATTCATGTATATCCAGGGCCTAGACACTCTTAACCCCTTTATATAACTCATCTAACATTAACATTTTCTTACAATATACTCACATCTGTAGTGTTAATAACAAATTACCTCAGTTTAAATCCTGGCTCTCAATACACAGTACCAAAATTATCTATATAACATAGTCGTGGTTAAAAGACAATTTTGTTATCCTCCTTTATCACTCAAAACTACTCCTCATTTGCTGATAAAAGAGAAAGAACTAGAAAATGTGGTGGTAAGAAAGTTCTAACTCTTGTAAGGAAGAATGCAAAGCTTTTCCCAGACCTTTTTTTCAACAGTAACTCTACAAATGACAGGGCTCCTAACTGGATTAGTGTTCAGTACAGAAACACTAAAATACTTTTTCCTACACCATATGTTTCCCCATGATCCTCTCTTCAGCTAATTCAGGAAATATTGACAGTGTTCTTAACCTAACTAAGCAACACATACTAACCACAAGATGCTTCTATGGTGCAGAGGGATGAAGTTTTGACTACAGCCCAGGCAAATGGGGTTCAGGTAGCCACTTAGGCACTTGATGGCATTGGCATGAAAGATGGGCATGCCCATCCTGGGGGTAGAGGGTATTCTCAAATGCACTATTGCATTGGATTCCTGGCAGATACCGGGGACTAGCATGATGTGTTTGAAGTGCAGGAGGCAAAAGTCAGACTGGGGTACAAGCAGAGGCATGGCCTCGATGGAGCATGTTACATGCTAACCTCTGAGCATAAATCTACATTAGAAAAAGACTTGTCTCAATCATGTAAAGTAAAAATGTTTCCAAAATAATTTGCATATTGTTGGACTGAAGTGTGAAAATTAACCATTGTGTGAACTTCAGTAGTGAAGACTTGATACTGTGAAGACCAAAATGCATCTGAAGCATTAAGACAGCTGTACGAGAAAGAATATTGGCAAGAAATTCTGAGAATTAAAGAAGAGAATGTTGACTTTAAGTACTAATGACGAAAGCAAAACCTTAGGAAATACTTTGAAACTTTAGGTCTGTTTAGCATGCAGGAGAAAGTTGTGGGTATACTGTTAACCTGTTCTGGCCACAGGGTGGTGCTACTTGGTCAGTAACTGCCGAAACACTGATAAATGAATAAATAGTCTTCAAATGGTGGACTCTCCTAACATCTGAGTTACATGTCTTATGAAAAACTCAGAATGGTAAAAAGATTGCATGTGTAGAAAATTAGTCACAAAGTTTCAAGACATTTCAGCTACAGCAGTAATATAGGTTCATAGGTGTTTACTAGACTAACGACCACAAGGGCCTGTTTAAGCCTAGCCATACATCCCATATCTCTGGCAGTTTCTGATACCCTTGATAAGTGTAAGCAGGGGTTTGAGAGATGAACCATTTACAGATTACCTGTGTCCATTAGAGACATAGGTGCCAAACCAGGTATGAATTTCCTGTTTCCTATCCAATTGTCCAAGTTGCACTTGAATTGAGTTAGAGAGGAACTCTGCTTCAAATGGATGGGGAGCCTGTTCCATAGATGCGGTAGTCTCTGGGATACATACCTATCTCTCCAGCAGGACCTATTTATATCACAGACAAGGTTTAAGTCTTTAGAACTAGCAATTCTGGTGCTGTTTGTTTTGTGGATACACAGGAAGTCCCTCAGAGTGGAGTCTGACAATACCCTATATGCCAGGCATAGGTCTCCTCTCAAAAGCCAGTAGGAGACAGAATACAGGGATAGGCCCTTGAGGTGGTCTGCATAGGACATTTTACTTACACCCTGTATTCTTTTAGTGAGGAACCTCTGTGGATGTTCCAGTTGTTGGATATGCCTGGTTAGGTACATACCAAAGGGGGTTTTGTATTCAACTGATGAATGCTGAATACAGTGCAACAATGACTTCCTTGGACTTAGATGCCATACCTTTGTTTATAGGTTATGCAACATAGAATGATTTCCTCACCACTGTAGACACATAATGGTCAAAGGCTTGATTACTATCTATGTTTGTCCCCAAGTCCCTGACTGCTGGGTCAACTCTACGGGGTGTGTTGTCAATATGATAGTTACCAGGGATGGATGACTTGCCAAAGGATGCTATTATGCATTTCTTGGCATTTAGTTTTAGTCCATGACTCTGACACCAGTTATTTGGATGTGTTAGCCCCTCCTGGAGAACATTTGTGTCAGTGTGAGATTCAATGACAGCTACTAATTTGCAATCATCTGCAAATTTAGTCAGCCAGAGACCACTGATGTTGGCCTTGACTTCTGAGAAGTAAATGCCAAAAAGGAGCGGTCCAATCACTGATCCCTGAGGGACTCCACTTGTGACCGGTCTCTGTAGAGGTGGACTCCCCAATTCTAACTTCCCGGGTCCTGTCTTTGAGCCAATTGTCTATCCTCCAGGTGACATGCGGTTTTCTACCTAACCTCTTGAGTTTGTCAATAATGCCCAAGTGGGTTATTGTGTCAAATGCCTTGGCCAGGTCAAGGTAGGCAGTGTGAACAATTTTGCCCTCAACCATTGCTTTGGTGACCTTCTCAAAGAAGTCCTCCAGGTTGAGTAGGCATTATCTGCTCTTGACAAAACCAAACTGGGTTGGTTCTAGTGTCTGGAGGTTTACCATATCAACACTGATGATAATTCTTTCCATGGCTTTACATATAATAGTAGTGAGACTTATGGGTCTGTAGTTTCCAGGGTATGTAGATGGCCCACCTTTGTGCAGAGGGATGGCTGTTGCCTTTCTCCATTCATGAGGCATGAAACCTGTTTGGAGGCTACACTTAAATAGTATTTCCAGAGGCCTTGATAGATCATGTTTCATGGTATTTAGAAGACATCCAGGCATATTGTCTGGGCCCATTGATGCAGTGTTCTTGGTCTTAGAGAGAGCACTAAGGACCTGTTCTCTAGTGATAGCAGGGGAAGTTACATTTGATAATATTTCCTAAGAGAAGGCTGAGGGGAAGAGAAGGTAAAATTGGAGCTGAATTTATCAGCCAGGAGGTTTGCTATATCTTCTGGCTCAGTATTGGTGGCTCCATTTACAATGATCTCTGCACATCATTGGCTATTGCCTTCGAGGTTGCGGACATAGCTAAAGAATGCTTTGTGATAGTCCTTGGCCTGGGAGGCCAAACTTACCTCAAATTTGGCTTTGGTAGACTTCATGTGTCCTCTGACTTGTTTGTTTAGTTTGATGAGACTGCTTTTATCCTGCTGGGAACCCCATATCCTGCAGGACTATGCTGATTCATATACAGGCTGAAGACCTATGCCGGTCAAATCCCCCATACAAATAAAACTTAATGATGTACCAGTGGTATATTTTTTCCAGAAAATTACCTGCAGCCATGAACTGAAGAGAATGTAAGGCCTAGGTGTCAATAAGAAGCGATACCAAAAGGTAAAGCAGATAGTAATCAGATACTCTTCATAAGGGATGCAAACAACAACCTGCTCACCAGTCCAGAGGACATCAAAGGCAGATTGAAGGAGTATTTCCTGCAGCTTCTGAGTGAAGAAAACCTCACAGAAGGTGTGCAGCCCCAGGCACAGCCTACGATGAGAGAAGAAGAGGAGGAGCTCACCATAGAAGGAGAACAACAAAAACGAAAATGAAGTCAGGGAAAGCAGCAGGTTCAGATGAAGTCATTACAGATGTGCTCAAGATGTTGGGTGAGCTATGGCAGAAATGGCTCCTCAGTGTGCTATTGCAGTTTTTACAGACGGTCATATCCCAAATAACCAACAAATAAACATTCCATTGCCAGTGTACAAGTACAAAGGGGCCTTTGACAGCTACGGAGAGTACAGAGGTATCATACTGCTGTCACATTGCTTGATAGTGACAGAGAGGATGACTGATAATTAATATGCAGAGCAGCAGAATGTAAGATGTGAGACAAGCAGTTCTGATTCAGTTCAAGTTGCAGTACAATCAACCTGATGTTTGCTGTGAAACAGATAGTGCAGGAGAAGCTGGAATGGAAGAAAGAGTCCAGCTACACATTCATAGACTTGGAGAAAGCATAGGACAAGATCTCATGAATGATGAACTGTGCAGTCGTGTGATAGTTTGAACTCCCAGAAACCTTGGTAGAATTAGCACAGGCTATATACAATGACCCAGTGACACAAGTATGAACAGTGTTCAGACTCACTTTCGGGTTCCCAGTGGGACTGGGTGTACATCTAAGCCCACTGCTGTTCATACTAGGGATGGATATATTAGCAAACAGGTCAGAATGGACAGATCAACAAAGCTGCTGCATTCAGATAATGAGGCACTTCAAGAAAGCTCTGAGAAGCTAAACCAGCAAATGATAGGGAATGGAATGCAATACTGAAGGCAGTGTTGATAAAATTAAGTTCATCAAGGCAATTGTCCTTGCAGTAAGTGAGAGAAAGATGAATAGAAAAGTGAGATAGATCAGAAAACAGAGAAACAGGTTAACAGTTTCAAATATCTGGGAGAGGGTGGTTGATAAGAAGAGAAGTCTTAATGAAGAGGTCAAATCTAGAATCAGAGGTGCTGCAGTCAACTGGCACACAGTGTCAGGATTAGTGTGTGACAGAAGAATAGCAAAGAAGCTGAAACGTAAGGTGTACAAAACAGTGGTGAGATCTGAGCTTCTGTATGGCACAGAAACCTGGGCAGTGAAGGCAGAGCAGTTGAGGAAGCTTGAGATGATAGAAAGTGCCTGAGATGGAGGGATGTATTTGGTGGACATGAGAGCAGAAGCCAAAGTACCCCAGTTGCAAAGAAGGCAAAGGAGAGCACATTATGGTGGTTCAGTCACGTGTAAGAATGCCAAAAATAATTTGAAAACATTTTGGTAAAAACACTCTTTAAGAATATTAAAATTAGGACAGAAACATCTATATATTTGCTTGATTAGTGATGCATAGCAATATGACTCAGTAGAAGAAATTTATTCACATGTTGAAAGAAAAAAGTGCAGTTGCAATTATTAAAAGAGGGAGAACAGTTTCAGTGTCAGTAGCTCTGCAGTAGCACAGGCATCTTTTGACATGAAGAAGATAACAAGTCTGGATTCTATTCCCAGACTAGGAGCTTGTTTTTTTTTTCCCATAGCTGGTATATCATAAATGGGGTTTTGTACTCCTGAGATGCTTTACTTTAATGAGGTGCTTTACTTTAAATGAGATGTTGCACAAAGGCCCCACCTTCCCAGGTTTACAGTAGCTCTTGGGAATCTAAAAGATCCTACAACACTTGCTGCAAAAAGCAGGTGAATTTCCTTTTTGTCCTGCTAAAATTTCTCATAATCAGTATAAATGCCACCAAAGAGCTCCCTTTGAAAAACAGGCTATGATTTCTGTGACTAAGCCAGACAACAAAAGTAAATACTGAATTATAGTCAAAATCTTAGGCCTGCAGTGTTTCTGAATATTGTGGTCTTAATTGATGATACTTAAAACCTTAGGCCTCTAGTCTTTTTAAATATATTGTCATCATTTTGGAAAGAATATTTTTACACTAGTTGCAGAAGAAAATTGCAAGTAACAATTCACTGAGTAATGGACAACCTGCATTTAATGCCAAGGCAGCAGCTAAGCTATTTATTTAAATTGTCATACATAACAGAAATTATGTAGCATCAAGGCACATTGCTATTTCAGGACTTTTCATCTTTATTCAGTCGTGTAAATAGGTTAGTACTGTAGAGTGATCTGACAAAATGTGTTATATATCTGTCTTTTTTAAAGTAATGTCAGCCTTATATAAAGTTATTTGGCTACAAATATGACATAATGCATATGAAATCACACACACACACACACACACACACACACACACACACACGTTATCTTATAGTAGTGGAGTGAGACAGAGATGCTTTTTGCTTTTTGCCTTGCTTTGCCAGTTTTTACCTGGTTCGTCTTCTTTTAAATGACTTAGTGATGGAATTAAATAAAATCAATTTAGGTTCCCCTAAACTGGGTTTGTAGTAGTCTGGAATAGTGTTGGTGCAGATGATTTGGTTCTATATTGATTAACAGAACAATACAAAAAGTGGCCATACTGAAGAAAAAAATTTAAAATGACAAAAATCTTTGTATTAATATAATAAGACAGAGGTGATGGTTTGGAGCAATTGGAGAATTCAATCCTACCTGTTTTATCAGGAAAAATAATTTATAGCTTTAACATTTCACTTCAGACATTGTAGCATCAGTGTTTTGTGCTATTACAGTGTCTCCTGTTAATCTTAGATTTCCATTTGCATTTCATAGTGATTTATAAGTGCTGTGCTCATTTCAAAGGCCTCCCCGGTCTTTTACCAGCCCCCTTTTTCAATATAATTCCCTCCCCTCATTTAATACTGCTGCAGCTTTGCATTCTGCTGTATTCTGGATCAGTGTTCTACCATCTATTTTGAAATACGTCTGTATGCATTTGGGCTAATTACATTACTCTGCAGTGGCATGGTCATTTTACTCATCACAAGAGTATTCATACGTATCAGATTTCCTTTAGTAGTACACAGAAAAATAAAATGTATTTTAAAATTAAAGATTAGAATACAAATGCTGAATGATACCTGCAATATTTGGAAAAATATTGTAAATGAAAAATTATTTTTTTTTATCATTTGAAAGGTAGAGATGTAAAATTCTTCTTTTATTATTGTTCAGAAATAGATAACATTTTAAAAGTAAATATGGAATTACAAGAACTGGTCTAAGATGCTCAGTCATAAGTTCAAATCCCACTCAGGTTCAGTGTTTGATGCTTGAGTCTGAAGACATTCACCTTCTTAATGTTCTGCACTCTGAGGAAATAGGTAACACTAGCCCCCATAGCAATAAACACCGTACTTCAGTAGAAGTACATTTAGTGACTATGCCGTACCAAAAATAACAAATCCTCTGTGATATTTCAGTCACTGGTACAATAATCAACATAAGGAGACTGTCCTGTTGAGCAAGAATGACACTTTAACAGGACTGTCATGATAGTCATTGCCTTGTTTACCTACAAGTGGAATGCTTCAGTCTTCATTAAGCTTTTCATTCCAGCTTTGGCTTTTCAAAACCTCCCTTTGTTCTACAGTCACTGTGTCTTATATGTAAATCATATTAACACTAATGAAGTGCATACAGTTTATTTCAGTGGCATAAGCCTGAATCAGCCAAGTGACTCTGTAATAAAGCCATTTAAAATCCATGCTGTCTTCTTTTATTCAGATACATACTTACAAATTGGTTGTGTTTACCAGGGCGAAAAATATACATGTAGAATAAGGGGAGATTTTTTCCTGCATTGTGACTGCACTAATTACCACTCAAGGGTATATCTAACTCAATTAATCAGCACTGCCATGGCTGTCATTTCAGAATCTTCCCCAAGACTAATGAGGCCTTTCATGCTTTTAGAAAGGCTATAAACCTCCCCATGCTGCTTTCAAAAATGCTTCATTGCAGTTGACTTCGTAACTTACAAGTGTACTAGCTGAGGGAGATGATATGCAGGCCAGCATCATCCAATCAAGCACAGCAGGTTTGTGCAGGAACTAAAATATAGTGTGCAACTTTGAAACCCTGTTCTTACTTGACAGGCAGGTTTTTCACATCAGTATTTTATAGACATTCAGGGATAAAACTAGAAGTTTATATTTTGTTCTCAGACATATGGTTGATGCCCATCACCCAGCTACAAAAATGTACTCAACCCGCAAAATTGTACTTATATACATAGAAGAGACACATTATTTTCAACTAACAGCCATAAAATGGTAATTTTTAAATGTGCATGATTATCACATAAGGATGGTCTTCTGTAGCCCTATACTATAAACATCTGACAGTTTCAAATATTTTGTAATTTTGAATAATAAAGCTTCCATGAGCTGCTAAGAAAAAATTGGGTTTATTTGAATACACTGAGTATGCCTCACTACACCTTTGTACATGCTTGTAATGTATTCAAGTGAGAAACAGTACAAATACATGCAAAGTGTTTAGATGTGAAACAGAAGAGGCAAGTAAATCACTGCAAGGTCTGTACATTCTCTGAGATATTTTAACTCACTTGCAGACATCCTTCAATCTGCAGTCGTGGAATACATTACTCAGCACAACACAGAGGACTATGACTGCGTCTGCAGTCTTAACACACTGTGTTCTCAGCATGGATGCCATGAAATACATCTCGGGGTCAAAGCTCAAGGGGTAAACCTTGGCATCCATGCTGAAAACACGTAAAGGCTTATGATCGGAGACCCAATCAAAACTCTTTGTAGTGTAAAGTGATTTATATGCTCCTTGTACAATCACAAAAAGCAGGATGTGTTTTACAGACTTTGAAGGCCAAAAAACTACTTAGCAAGTGCTATCAGACAGTAGTAACACACCTGTCAGCTTGTCTGCTTAAGAATTCTGGGGAGAAGGGGGCAAAGGATCAAAGTCAGTGATAATTCAGTTAAAAACATTAATAGAACACCAGGTTTTGGATCAGTGTGCATTTTCTGAACAATAAGTGGTATGAAACTCTAAGTATGGCATTGACTGACTGTAGTCCTAGTGATTTACTAAATAATCAAAAAAAGCTTCACAAGGGTCAGAAAAGAAACTCTAGGATGGTTGAGAGGCGTGGACAGTGGGAAGAAACTAAGTTACTTCCAGCTGCTGTTCTTTGCTGGCTGGCACTGTTCATTGTTAGTCTCTAGTTCAAGACCCAATCATAACAGCTCTTTGTTGGGAAAAATAACACACACTCCTCTAAGTACTGTTATAAGTGGTTCCCGCAGTAGACAAGTGCTTAACAAATTTATATTTTTTTCACAAGATTGGATCTTAATCGCAGTGTTCCAAGCACTACACTGCTAATGTACATTTGCAAAACTACAATTATGGGACAACAAGAACATTTTGTATTGAGTACACATTGAAAATAAGAAGATGGATGTGGACAATACTTCAGAAAAAAGTGCAGCCTTGCTAAGGAATACGGTAACATCTACAGACAAATCACAACTCTGCCACTAAATTGCTGCCCCAAGAAGGGTTAAACAATGCAGGGAGATTATGTAGGACAAGTTAATACTAGACATCCCTTCAGTGTCACATATTCCTCCTCCATTTATGCTTGCAACACTACTTCATTGGCATATAAAAGGCTTAGAAAACACAGCACTCTGGATGGTAACAAGGGTGGTACCACAATTATAGGAACATGTGATACTTGTACTATATAACGTGTAAGCAATCAAAAGAAGGCTGGATTCAGTGTTGAATACTAATAGTTGCACTACTATGATTACCATGGAACATAAGGAGTAAAGTGCATATCCATACAAGATTATGGCAGTACCTCATAAAATTTGTGGTTTTCTGGAAAGTCTTTGAGGATTAAAGTCACTAAATAATGAAATACATTTGAGTTCCAGACTCCACATCCTTCAGAAAATGCTTGTTAGTGCAAAATCTATTATTCTAACAACATTCTAAGTTTATTAGTGAAATATTTAAAATCTATTCCTATTTTTCGGCTTTTGTCCCCCCCCCATTATTATTGCCTTTGTCAGGATTTCATGTGCCGAGAGGCTAAGACTTCACCCAAGAAAATTACAAATTACCCTCAAGGTTTGGCAACCCTGGAGATAGATATATATTAGTAAGAGAGTGCAGGGGACACAGCCCTGCTTAAGGTGTTTGAGAATTTACCAACCGAAAAAGAATTATGCTCATTTGGCTTGTCAGAATTGGATGATTGCTATTCAACAACTCACTGGTAAATTAATGTACAGTATCCTTTTATAACACACTGACTAGGGCATCCATAGTAACTAGTTACAGAACAATAAAAAACATGATTAGCCAAGTAGTGTCAGCTAACTGAAAAAAAAGTAAGGCTGAAGTTAAAAAAAAACACCTTTAATTCTCCACTCAGCAATATGCCTTCAAGGGAAGCCAAATAGACACCAAAAACTCATAGTATTTAAATACATCAGTTAAACACAAAATTATGCAGTTCAATCAGTTAAGCCAATAGTGGTTTAAAAAGCAAGTTCTCTTTATACCTAACCCTATCAAAATGATGTCGAAGCATTAATCAGACCACCTACTCGAAGCAGATGAACGGTAGCAAGTGCAAAGAACAAAACTCATTGTCATTATCATCATCTTCCAGAGCATTACAAGCAACATGATTAATTACATTTTTCTTACGCATGTCTGAAAAATGTTCCTGAATCGTGACTTTTACCTGCTGCCTACTTTGACCGATGTACCTGCTTTACTAGAAGTACACACAAAATGCTCCTTCAACACGTGACTTGCCATTAACACAAAAATTCAACCACACATAACATACTTGCATATATATTACATCTACCACATTTATCCATCCCAACACCTTGGATTAATTTTTTTTTTGGGGGGAGGTGAAACTTTAAAAGACAACAGTTCACCCAAATTTAAATCACAACTGTATAAAAAAATATGTGTTCTGGTTAATGCTCCTCTTAAAAGCATATTAGACATTAAACTATGACAATTACTTTTAAACACATTTACGAAAATATCAGTAAAAGTCAAAAACATGATGACTTGGTTTTCGTTATGCTGTGTTTGATATTTTTTCGTGAGTAATGTGCATTTTATAATGTGAGCTAACTGACCTATAGCACACGCTTATAGTGGTATGCAAGCAGTATAATGTTAGTGTGCTGATACTGTTACTCTTAAAGAATATACGTATTGATATTATCCTTGTAAACCTGTTTAGGAAACTGTCTGATGCACTTAATTTGTATGTCTAATAGGTGTGGTGTAGTCATCAAAGTGGTGCATGAATTTCACTACTTGCCAGTTTTCTCATATTTCATGATTATTTTCTATCTGAATTACTTAAGGGTTTGGTAATTGTAGTGCAATCTTTGGCAAAGCACTCTTTTAGACTAGGCAGTTTATCCTTCAAATTATGCTTGTACTCAAAATCGAGATCTGATGTAAATTCTTCAAATCACCAAATGGAAAGTAAAATTTACTTCAATCTAAGTAAATTACCAGAGCAGCTACAAAAATCTGTGTACGTCTCTGATCACAGACACTGCCTTACACATTGTAGCTGACCAGTTCCAGTAGATAACCATTGGTTGTAAAGCCCTTGTGCACATGTCTGTGTATGTTGGTATAATGGTTAAGGTGTTAACTTTACAGACACAAGGTACAGGGTTTGATCCTCCCTTTTGAAAGGGAGATTAGCTAAACTTAAAATGTCCCACAAGAGCAACTAGCCTAGTACTTAACTACATATGACCCTACCCAATCAGTACTCATCTAGCACTGGTCTTATCTGCCTGACTTCATGAATGAGGCTGAGAGCTAAATAGTCGAGCTTTAAAGATGAACACCTACAAAAGGACACCAGGTTGTTGTTGTTGTTGTGTCTTTTGGCTTTTCCGGTTAGGGGTCGCCACAGCGGAACTCCTGTCTGCTTATGATTGGCAGTTGATTTTTACGTGCTGAGTTGCCAGCCCTAATGCACAACCTTCAACGAAGGTACGCCCATTCATGCATGTCTCCACACAGAAGACGCTCTAGCTGAGAGTTGAACCGGTCAGTGTCTTACTGTGAGGCAACAATGCTACCGCAGCACCACCACCGTGGTAGCCATAATATGAGTACATCTAAGTAACTGGGGCAACAGTAGGTTAAACACTGAATTTATCAGCACAATAATATGACCAGTGTAGCCAGTGAGCCTGAGGATAGTCAGACTCACTTTGTCTGGCTAGTTCTCCATTCTAGTATCCCACTTTCACTCATTGCTTTAGTGGGCCACAAACCTTTTATAAAAGATGTACGACAGAAACTGGTAACATTTTATTACTGTAATTCCACATTTGAACCTTATTTCATAAAGAGTCGTGTCAACCCATCAGTCTAAATCAGTTCAGGCATAACATTTCAGTATTTCTTTTTTTTTTTCTTCATTGCAGTCTAAATCAAATATTTTACCTGTATACCTTTTATGTTAATTACTGCGGCCTTATCTGTCTGGTAGAATAAAAGACAACAAAACATTTTTAATTTTGAGCACTAGTACACTTCTTGGAAATAAGAATGTATAGTTGTGTAATTTGCACTTACCAATAAGAGCAGATGTTTGAAATTCTCACTGCTGCAGTAGACTGAAGAGTATATGGGCTGTTTCCCTTCACAGGAAACAACAAACAGCCAGATTCACAAAGCTCTGGCTGTATCCACATACCTTTACTCTGGCTGTATCCACATACCTTTACTCTGGCTATTGACTTGCTGGCCCCAAGATGGAAATCATCAGTCAGAGTGAATATTTCTTCAACACTTAATTCACCATAGATAGACAAAAGAGCCCAATAATCCTGAACCAAAGAAAAAAAAAAAAAAGCAATAACAAAGAATCTTATAAAGTAGAAACAGACAGTATCTTACTTTATATCCCAACTGCAACTATATATGAGTGGCTGCATGTACTGCAGCAGTAAAGAATTTCAACATCTACTGTTAATAAGTAAAAACAACTTACACAACTGTACTTTGTGGCTGCAGTAAGCTCTAGGCTGTATGGATTGATTACCAACCTGGGAGGAGGAAGGATATGCATCCAGGACCCCCTGGAGATTGGCCCTAGCAAAGCTTGTCCATGACCCTGCTAAAGGAAGACAGTTTGTAATGCTTTGTAAAAGTACATACAGAGGACCATTCAGTTGCCTCTAGAATTATTCTAGTGTCCACCTCTTTCCAGTATGCCATTAAAGAAGACAAAGCTCTAGTAGAATATGTCTTTATACATATAATGGATTTGCTCTGGTGGGAACAGCAAACAGTAATAGATGAGGACAATCAGCTGCAAATTATCTGTTTAGATAACAGGATGCCCCTTTTTTGTCCACTGATAAGAAATAGCTGATCAATTTTTCTAAATATATTAAGTCTGTCAAAATATTACAATAGCATCTTAGCTGCCTAGGCATACCCAGAGTATACAAAATCCTTTCCCCTTGTTTTTTAGGTTCTAGGTAGAAAAATGAGAAATTAATGGCTTGTTTTAAAGTAAACTCTGAAACCACTTGAGCCATAAAAGAGGGGTTTGTTCTTAACGTGACCTTGTCTGTGTGGAATATGACATAAGGTACCCCCACCATGAGAGCTTGTAACTCAGATACACTTTTTGCAGATGTCAGAGCAATGATGAGTGCAGTTTTTCAAGTCAAGAACCTTATATCAGCTTGATGAGCATGTTCAAAAGGTGACATAGTCAACATCTCCAGCACAAAGCTGAGATCTCAAGAAGAAGCAGACAGTTTATGAGGAGGTCTCAGGTATGAAACTCATTTTAGAATCCGCTTTTTCCACAAAAATAGAAGAAAGAGGAGGATCCATGGAAAGACATGCTGAAATGGCCAAAAGGCCAGAGGAACGTAATTCACACAAACAAAAGTAGAACAAAGGCACTCCGGAGGTCAACCACAATCCTTAAATGACAGCCTTTAATAAACGAATGTAATATAACGCATAAACCAACAAATCCACAATAACAATTTTTTTTAATGCCATTCTACTTTTATTTGTTTTATTTGTTTCTTTGGTTTAGACACTTATTCCACATCATTTTTGTAATTCACACAAATATTTGAACATTAGTGGTAATAAATTCCCAATGACCCCTGTTTATTGTTTAGGCACCAACTAGAAAATTGCTTCCACTTGCAAATATATGATTTTCTAGTAGCAAGCTTTCATCCCTGCTTTAGTGCCTGATCCATGTCCTCATGAAATAAATCCCTAAAAAGGAATAGAACTGAATGATCCAGACATTAGGTTGATGTTGAGTGAGATTAGGGATTATCAAACTCCCGTTCTCGTGTGAGTAAATCCAGTCTGTGAGGAAGCTTGCGGTAACTGCCCTTGGCAAATCCCATAAGAATAGTGAACTAATGTTTCTTGGACAAAACGGGAGTCACCACAATGATTTTTGAGGAATTTTTCTGAATCCTTAGAATGACCCTGGATTTTAATGAAAAGGGTGGAACATTACCTCTCTTCCAAGGGTCCTATACAGTTCATACTTGCATGTTATTGTTTTTTTTTTTTCTGTGCTATAATCAGATGCTCATGTGGAGCTCTTGCTACATTAGTTTTAGGTGTTTACACAAACTACTATTTTTAAAGTTATTATTATTATAAAAGAAAATGGTAGAGTAATCATTGGCATTAGAGCTTCATCTAGTAAACACATTTTTATGTGTATTTCATGCCATTACAGTTGACTAATGTAAATTGTTTGCACAGTTATGGCAGGAAATTAGTGTTTATATACTGGTTCTATATCTACCTTGTAGACAGAACATTTAGAATTAAAACTGGAGAAACCCTATCCCAGTCCCTTCCCAAGAGATCTGAAGTTCTCAGAGGATCTGTGCTGAAGTTGCTACTTTTCACCACTCCTATTAACAGTATATCACTCTGTCTAAAGTCAGCATGATGTAATACAGAGCTTACCAAAAAAAGGCCTTTTATTTATTTATTTATCTATCTATCTGTCTGTCAATCTATGTATTTTTTCAGATTTGTTAACCACACCAAAGCCCTATTCCAAGTGGACCATTTTCAGGCTTGACCAGTATTTACAAATAAAGCAGATACAGTTAATATATGGTAAAACATCACTGCAAACATATTTCATATGGTAACAATGACAGAACCAAATCTATTTTGGAGACAGAAACTTATTGTGAAAGTTCCTTAAATGAGTTAAATGGCACATATAATAAAATAAGGGGGTACATTCAGAACTTATTTATTGATGGTCTCAATTCAATCCACGAACTGCTCTATCTGACAATGGAATTTCCAATTACACCTACAATTTTTGGTTTGACGAAACTCCATAAAAATATTCAACAACCACCCATCCATCCCATTGTTGATGCCCGGGGATCAATTACGCACCCCTTAGCCAAATTTTTGGATACTAAACTGAAGAAATTACTTTTGGATGAACCCCATCTATGTATTGACTCCTGGGATTTCTTAAAGAAAATCAACATTTGTTTTAGGTGTGATTTTTTTATTTATCACAATTGATGTAGTAGATTTATATTCTGTCATCCCACATTCCACTCGGGAGGAATGGTTTTGTGATATTTGTTTTCTAAAGGAATACCCCAGGATAAAAGTAATATGTACGAACAGATTTTGGACATGGTGCTGAGAAGCAACTTTATCTTGTTCGATAATCAGTATTATCTACAAACACAAGGGGCTGCTATGGGTTCAGCATGTGCGGGCCTTTGTGCCAATATCATCATGTTGGAATGGGAAAAACGTATTTTGAAACAATCAACATACTTCGATTCTGTAATAATTACATGAGATATTTGGATGATATGTTTATTTTATGGGAAGGCCCTAGGGGCCAAGTTGTTGAATTCATTAACTACATTAATAACTCAACCTCTTTTTTGAGGTTTACATATAGTGTTAATGAATGTGAAATTTCCTATATTGATGTTATCTTAAAGAAAGATTTGGAACAACAGAGATTTGTGGCTTAAATTTTCAGAAAAGAAACCTATTCCAATAGTTTTCTGCATTTCGTACACCTGCCACCCATTTACCCAGAAATGTGCAGTTATTAAGGAGGAATTTGTACGTGTAGCACGCATGGTCACAACTTGGACAGGTTTCATTAGAAAATGCCTTCATTTGAAGGAGATGTTCTTGGGAAGAGTTTACCCCCCCCCCAATTTAATTGATAACATTATGAAGGGGGTCAGTGATAAAAGACAATGTGGGTATTTTGCACCAATTCTGAGTACTCCTAACACTGACCATCCTAATTTGACTGTGTTGAATGTAACTGAAACATTCATGGACACTGTTGTGAATGACCAAACAATTGCCAATAATCAGGAAACATATAGGGGGCACCATTCTTTTGGGTCTGATGTAATTAATTACCACACAAGTTTTTCACCGGTCTTCTCAAATGATGCATACTCCATCAAAGACACTCTGTGTAAGAATTGGAATTTGCTGAGTAGTGACAGAGAATTTTTTAAAATCTTCGGGGAGAAACCTATGTGTGTTTTTAACAAGGGCCCTAATGAAGACCATTTTTGAACGTAACAATGATGGAATTTATAGGAAGGGTCAGATGATTAAGTGTGGGGCATGTAAATTTTGCCCTTTTATCTTGGAAGTTAGTGAATGTGAAATCAATAGGACCAAAATAAAAATACCTGAGAGGTGTAGTTGCTCAACCAAAAGAGTAGTTTATTGTGATATATGTTCATTTTGCCCATGTTTTTATGTGGGGAAAATGAAACGGAAGATTAGAAATAGGATCAGTGAGTACCTTAGGAATATAAGGGATGCTAGTGAAGTTAATGCACTTGCAAGACACATTAGTGAGCACAATAATCATCAGTTTAAATATGTTGTACTTGAAGTCCAAAAAAGACACAATAGGGGAGCAGCCTGGCCATATTTACTCGAAAAAGCTGAGGTGCAATGGCAATTATGACTTGATGCCACCCATTGGTCAGGCTTAAATGATAGCCTTTCGATAAGCAGTTTGCTTAAACTGAGAGCTCTTGATAGGTGAAACATTCCCTTTAGATATGGATTTGGTACATAAAAACTTTTTTCACAAATTGTCTTTCATACTTGCATGTACATGAAATTCATTTATTTGATCTTAATTGATTTTTAACTGTATGCACAATTTCATTTATATATATATATATATATATATATATATATATATATACATACATACATACACATATTTTTTAACACTCTAAAAGCATTTTTATAAACATGCATATTTATATATATTTCTATTTATTCTTATATTTATAAATATATAGTTAGGGTGTTGATATTTGCACAATCGGTTTTTATATATATTTTTATATCTATACTGTTTTTGTGCTGACACATTTATGTGAAGTGTTTTAGACTTGGTAGTGTTTTTTATTAATTCAGGAAGTGATGTCATGCAAGATTTCCTATTTAAAACAGTTTATTTCCTTAATTTTCTTGTATCTGATGAAGTTCCTAGTTTAATTTTTGGAACAAAAGCGCTTATACCTAGTTACTTGTTTGTCTGAATAAAGAAAGCATCCTTGAACTGAATTGGAAGTGTTGGCTTGATTTAAAGCACACTCATTGGATTATTTTAGGGCTCATTGGCTCTTATTGCCTGCATACTGCTGGTGTGTCGATTTTCTTGGCACTATCCTAATCTGCTATCCACTTCTTTTCTCCTTTTATAAACTTACTGAAGGGAGACATTAACTATAATGTACATATGCAGTTTTTTCTAAATAACTAATCTGAATGGCTCTGTTATTGAATACATTTCTGCCTTTTATTTTATAAAATGTTTTGTACTTCACCTGGGCTCAAAATGAAATTGGTCGGTATTAATCAGTGCAGTACCATAGTAAACAAAAATAAATAAATATGCTAATATAGTTATATCATGTCTTGAAGTTTGTTAGGCAATCATTTGCTGCTCTTAATTCAACAGTAGGCAGATGTCATGTTATAAACCATGTGAATGCTAATTGTAATTCTAATTCTATTTAGTCTCTGTGTATTATTTTATCAACAAGGGCATCACTTTGATATTTAGAATTTTTCATAAACAAGTTGTAAAGTTGCATTATGCAGCCCTCTTAGAATACCTCATGCTGACGTACATTATTCTAAGTGGAATGGCTGTTATTTGGGGACTACAGAAGTAGTCTACAAAAGAGATCCAAGCTTCTTCCATTCATTTAACAAGAAACACTGTCAACCATTGTTATAAATTTAATTTATCAGTGGTCATGGCGTGTTTTCCTAACTTAACTATTTCTAAAGTTGAATATCTACCCTAATACTTTTAATGATGTAAGGATATATTTACACATTTATTAACAGAAGTTCACAACAAAACATGAATCATAGGAATATAATCAAACTAGGAACTACATCCAAAATATTTCCTAGCATTTCCTTCAATCTTTCCATTCCCTTTTAGTTCAAGAGTTCTATAAACCCTAACTGCAAACTGAACACCCACAACACGAAGACCACAGAACTTTTGTGTAATTTGTGTTAACTCGATAAAGAAATGAATAGTGATACATTTTACAACAAAAGATCACTTTGCTGGAATCCTATTGGTGTTCACTTAAAGATACTGGGAGACATCAAAGCTCCTTCAGACCTTAAGTTTGTGACACTGACTTGACTAATTGATTGTGAAACACGTACACAATGATCACATGACTCAGTCAACTCTGCTAATGGACATTTGTCTGAATCCTCCTTATGGTTACAGTTATGACTGCAGATGATTTCTTAGTTGTAGATTCCTTTTATTAGTGCAACTTACATTCATCTTTGACTGCATTCTGGGTGCATTAACCTTAGCAAAGATATACAGACTATTAACTTGTGCATCATGGATGTGAATTTCAACCACTCTAGTGAAGTACATGGGGTTGTATTTAATTAGGAACCAAGCATCACATTGTCCAAGCTTTATGGCATATAGCAACAGTCATTAATATGATAAGCTGGCAATGAATAATGACAGTTTAGTATGAAGGCCTTTTTTTGTATTCACATATAATCGTGGAAAACTGTTTTGTACAAGTTATACCAGTTTCATCCCCCTCTTAAAGATGCTAATGTGTCTAATCCCCCTACCACCACCACAACCGTCAAAGCACAGTTGTGCTTTGGTTTATAGTATATGTTCCTAATTTCTAATCATGCCTGGCACATTTGCATTAATGTAAATACACAAGCCATTATATTTAAAACATATTCATAATTACAGATATAGTTACCTGCTTTACTGATTTTCCATATTTTCTTGTCAAGTTGTAGGCATTATAGTTTTCATTTCTAATATACTTGTTTTTGTTTCTAGTTATACTGCATTTATAACAGTACCACCTGGATAAGTATTCTAAGCATTGGAATATCATTTTGAATGATTCTGCTGTTTTTCTTTCTCCTTTGAATTTACAGTAAACATATGGCTGCATTGCATTCAAACCTGATGAAAGCTGTGTTAAACACAGCATAACAAACATATGTTATTTAAAAGTTTTGTAGAACCAAAAACTGTATCTGCTTTTTTGTCACATGACTTGAAACCAGAAAAATAATTATTGTGACAAATAGTGCAGATACAGTTTATAGCGTTCCATCTTTCATAGGATCATAAGAGATTACTAGGCTGTCGACCCAGAGGTCATTTTAAGCCTAGCCATTTCATCCCAATGTAATACCATGAAAATGCTAGTCAATACCCAGGATTGCATTCAGTGATGACTGCCCATGTCCAGTAGGGTTGTGGGTACTATCCCCAGTAAGAGATTTACAAGAACAAGTAAAACGACAAAATTATACCTTCTAGAAGGATCAGGTGAACCACATAAATATACTATTTAATAGAAAAGGTTGTAGATAATTGAAAGAGCTTACTTTATTTGTTGATTGATTGATTGATTGATTGATTGATTGATTGATTGATTGATTGACATTTGATTACCACGAAAGTCCGACTGGAAATGTACCCATTTTCAGTGGACAACCCAGGAGAAAAGGTCTAATGTATTATCAAAACTTTTTAAGAACAATTATTTTATAATCCTCAGAAATAATACAGAACATCTACACTTTAAAATAATTATACCAAGTTGCACATAATGTGACAACATTGGTTAAAAATAGATGTAACTTATATGACAATGATTTAATATTTAAATAATCTGTGGTCAGTTGAGACAACTAAAGGTAAGTTAGTATAATACAAACAGGAATTGCAATATGAAGTGAGAGAAAAAAATAGGGTCATGGCATATATAAACAGAGAGTCAGAGACAATAAATTTATTGAAGTTAGGAAGTGAGTGAAGAAGGGAAGTAAGAAGCTGTACAGTATTAATAAGTACTAGTTCATATTTAGAGAGAGAGTTTATCCTGGGGTTCAATAAGAACAGAGCCAGCCTTCTACTAAGGAAGCCTGTAAATGGTATTAAAGTACTGACAGGAGGGTGTTGACCTGATTCTAGAAAGTGTGGGACAGACATCTTGCAAGTCTTACCAGGGATAAGAGTGGAGGGATAAGTACTTGGTTAAGAAAGATCTGCAGCTTATAGAACAGAGAGAGAGAGAAACAGACAGCCGAGACATCCCTAAAAGTTCTTATCTGTCATTACAATCTGTGGTCTCTACTTCTGCACATCATATCTCTCAACAGTCCTTATCTGCCATTACAGTCTGTGGTCTCTACTTTTGCACAATCATACCTCCCAACAATCTTTATCTGCCATTACAATCTGCGGTCTCTACGTCTGCACAATAATACCTCTCGACAGTCCTTATCTGTCATTACAATCTGTGGTCTCTACTTCTGCATATCATATTTTTCAGCTGTCCAGGTTTTCACAGAATGTCCAGATTTTTGGCTCATATTTATGTCTGTTCCCCATAAAAATTGTGGTTTTCCAGAAAATAACTGGGATGTTCTGAAGATTGTAGTCACTAAATAATGGTATACATTTGAGTTTCAAACTTCATATCCTCCAGAAAATGTATATTAAAAGAAACCCTGTTACTCTTGCGACTTTCTAAGTTTATAAGAGCAATATTTAAAACATGTCCCTATTTTTGGGCCTTTGTCCCCCTATTGTCCATATTTCTTGCACTAAGAGGTTGACAGGTATACTGCTCATCAGTGTACAAGTACAAAGCATGTTGCTACTGTGGAAATAATATTTGTTAAATATTGCAGTTCTTTTAATATGATCTTAGTTAATTGTTTAGACAGCTGTCAGTGTACAGTTTGATAGCATTTGTTCACTGGGATTCTTTTGAAATTCTGATTATGTTGCCTTGAATTTGATTGCTGTAGATTTGCTTTCCTTATCCCCACTACAGTTTATTTACACTGTTTCTTTAATGAGCTCTGAGAAACATAAATAAAAAGCCGCTGATTACTCATTTCCACGCAAAGCACATTTTATCATTTAATTGGCATCATGCAACTTGTTTTCTCACACTTTTGCAATGAGATATAATGTTATACTGGTATGATATAGGTATAGTTTACAGGGTCTATATTAAATAAATGAACACTTAAAATGTTGAGTACAACATGCTCGACATAATTTAAATGAACTTTTATTTAATCGAGAGCTCAAATAATCTAAAATAGGAGTTTCAAAAGGTTATGTTTGACCAAGACGAAAGCTTGCTATGTCTGACGTAAGTTCGTAAAACATAGAAAATAAAAATGAAATCTGTACCCGTGTAGTTACGTTAATTAAAATTAAGGTGAAAGGGTACGTTTGTAACTGAAAGTAGATGGTCCACTAAGCATACAAGTGCAATATACTTAATTACAATAAATGATGTACTTAGTGCATAGTCAGTATAAAATGAAGTACACCGAATCACTTAACATGCTGCTTTATAACAGCATTACACTATGGCTAACAGAAATTGTTTCTCACCAGGTGTTGTAGGAGATTATTACAAGTGTGTCAAGTCTCAGAAAGGGAAAGCTATGCTCAATATAGATGGTTATTTATATAGCCTAGAAAAAGTTTTGAAAGATCAGAAGTACTGGTGTAGTAAAGGTAAACTGAAGGAATGCTGTAAAGACCATCCAGTGACTAGGAAAGAAATCTATGGTGAACTATTATTAAAATGTACAGGGCATCACCATGCCTCTGATGTTTGTGAATTTGAGAAATACATTGCCTGTGCTAAATTGTTGGTCAAATAAAACTTTTCTATATTATGATTTTCGGTTATGTTTTCTTTCATTTAAATAAACGTTCACTTAAATTGTGTCGAGCATGTTGTACTCGACATTTTAAGCATTTGTTTATTTAATATAGACCCAGTTTACAGACCATCATTGATTAGGTATTCTGATAGCAGTAGTCTTCTACCAATTTTTTTGTGACTTGGACATACTTAAGACAACATTTTCTTCTTGTATAAAAAGAAATAAATGAATAGCTTGAATGTTCATGCATTGTCTGTAGCAACAGCTTACAGTATGAGCTGTTCTTCAGTACCCCATGCTGTGATATGGTTGCATATCTTACTGTAATACTAATATTGTACCTAAATGCATTTCATAACGAGTGTCAGTAGGCTACCACTTATAAATTCAAATATGGAGTTCCAAGGAAATACAGAGTGTTGAAAGTACAAAGCCAGTCTTACGATGGAGAACATTCAAAGGATGACAATTCTTTTTTTTTATTTTACCTATGTGTCTAACACCCTAAATAAACATTTGTCTTCTCTCCAAAGTTATGAAAAATGGTTGCCGATTATTAAACTTGCTTATAATTATATTGTTTAACTGAAGACCTCTGATTACCTTTCACTCAGCAAAAAAGTATCAGCTATTCCAAATAACAGAAAAAAAAGTCAAATTTGCAGACTTACCCTCCTTATCAACAGCAGATCTCACCACCTGTACCTTTCTGCAATGTCTAAAATAACTTCCACCCACCAGAAGGTCAACTTATCTCCTCAATACTCTTATTCACAAAATACTAAACAGTGGCTATTGCATACCTTTAAGATAGATACTAGCCATCCAAGACCAGGTGTATTCCCTAAGAGGTATCCAGGAGAAGGCTATCTTATTATAGGTTCATAGGTTCATAGGTTTATACTAGGCTATCTGCCCTAAGGCATTTATAAGCCTAGCCCAAATTATTGTGGCTTACGCCACCCCTTATATGAAAAAATACTGTGCCCATTAGTTTGTTGTGCCTCTGTCCAGCAGTGACCCAGAGATGATTCCCGGGGTAAACCTACGATCTCCCATCCACAGGTCTAGATTTCTCTTGAACAGAGTCAGCGAGGTGCTCTGCCTCACATGGACCGGGATTTTATTCCACAGCATAGGAGTCTCTGAGTGATAAATCTATCCCTCCAGCATGTCCTATTTATATCCGTGCTAAGGTTTAAGTCACTTGCTCTAGTGGTTTTGGTGGATTTGGATTTTTGAGGTGGAGCATGTCCATTAATTCCGGGTTGGACATGGCCTTGTATGTCAGGCACATGTCACCTCTGAGCAGACGGTATGCGACTGAATAGAGCTGGAGTTTCTTCAATCTGGCAGCATATGACAGATTTTGGAGTCCCTTTATCCTTTTGGTGAGGAACTTTTGGGGTCTCTCCAATTGCTGCAGATGTCGGGTGAGATACATCCCTAATGGGGCATTGTACTCGATCATTGGTCTGATAAGTGAAGAGTACAGGGAACAATGACCTCACTAGATCTGGATGTGAATCCCTTCATGATCAGGTGGGCAATGTAGAAGGTCTTTCTAACCACTTTAGCAATGTGAGTGTCAAAAGAAAGGCCACTGTCAACCTGGGTCCCCAGGTCCCTGATAACCTCTTCTGTGCTTAGTGGATTGCCACCTATATGGTAGCTTGGGGTTACCTTGTTTTCCCGAAGGGTATGACTATACATTTTTTGGCGTTTAACTTCAGGCCATGGCTCTGGCACCAGCTATCTGTTTCCGTGAGTCCCTTCTGAAGGATATCCGTGTCCGATGCACTCTCCACTATGGCGCCCAGTTTGCAGTCATCTGCAAACTTTGTCAGCCAAAGTCCTCCCATGTTGGCCTGTACTTCTGAGAAGTAGATGCCAAACAATAGGGGGCCAAGGACCGAGCCCTGTGGGACACCACTTGTGACCGCTTGGAGTCTGACACAGCGCCAGCAACTCTAACCCTGTGGGTTCTGTCCTTAAGCCAGTTTGCAACCCATCTTGTGACATATGGGTTTACATTTAAGCTGGTAAGTTTTTCTACAATACCCGAGTGGGGTATTGTGTCGAAAGCCTTTGCAAGGTCAAGGTAGGCTGTATGGACTGCCTTTCCTCATCAATGGCCTTGGTGACTATTTCAAGAAGTCGACCAAGTTCAAAAGGCATGATCTTCCCTTGACAAAGCCAAACTGGGTCGGGTCCAATGTCTGCAAGTCCCCTATATCTTTGTTTATGAGCTCCATTATGATCCTCTCCATAGCTTTGCAGACTAGACTTGTTAAGCTTATGGGGCGGTAATTACCAGGGTCCGTAGAGGCGCCACCTTTGTGGAGTGGGACCACAGTTGCCGTACGCCACTCCTTGGGCACGTATCCTGTGGTAAGGCTGAGATTAAACAGCTGCCTTATGTGCGGGTTTAATTCCTCATTTAGCTCGTGTAGCTTCCATATAAAACAGCTACTGGAAAACATGGCTTCTTCTAATTAGGCGTGGCATTATGGAGCAGACCCCAATCTAGAATTTCTCACTCAGTTCAAAAAGACCCTCTCTGAAAAGTTACACAAGAAACTGAGTGTAAGTGCATTAGGGACAATAGTTAACCTTGCCATTTGCTATCAGACAACATAATACCTCAAGCAAGACAGCCACAGTGAAATATCGAAACACCATGCTACCAACAGCTCTACAGTCTTTCCCTGTCTGTAATCCTAAATGCTGCCCTGCTTGTTTCCTGAAATGTTGAAATTCAAAATGGACTTTATGCATATGCTATAAATATTGTAAACAACTCTTTTACTGTTAGTTCTATCTTTGCAGTGTTTCTCTGTACATAAGACTCTGTAACAAGAATAAGGATTTGCAAAAAGCATATGTTTGTTCCAAGATACTTTAAAAAACATTTGATTTTTGCATTTGTACTTATATATTGTATGCTGCCTGACTGTTCATGTTGCTTGCTTCTGTTTGTATACTTTCAGGTTGTGGCTGAAAAGGGTATTTGGACCAGCCTACCTACCTATTTACCAAATGATAAATAAAATAAACAAACTTTGGGATCAAATCTGCTCTGGTGGTTGGGAATTATGAAAGGACGTTTTTTAAAACAATAAGTCACACTGCCATCATGACTGTGATTACAGTATAGCACCAGTTATACAAAATGGCACCTGCTATTGTATTTGAAAATTAGTTGCACTGGTCAGTTATACGAATATGAGTATAGTTTGAGCGTATGCTTCCATGTCTATTTTGTATGTTATTATACACAAAGTCAAGTTTCTTTCTGTCATACTGTTATTATTTATTAGCAATAAAGCATATCAAATAAGTAAAGCCATTCAATAAAAACGAACTGTGTATGTTTCATTCAGATTTGTATTGTTGTGAATGGATTTCTTTCTGTTTTACTCTGTGGTCTTCTGTAACAACCATTGGTGGTAAACGTAGGAATTGACATTATTACCTCTTCTTTCTTTTACCTGAAATGTGCCTAGCTTACTTTTCTCCATTTTCTCTACAGGGAAATTATTTTAAAGCTAGTTCTTGTGTTTTTATGGTCTGTCTTGAGAATGTAACATTCTTTTAAATGGAGCTCTCATTTTTTTCTATTAGTTTAAAAGTAGTGTAAACTAACTGAAAATGTTTTCTGGGGAGAAATTGTGTTTATTTTTCCATTGTGTGGCTGCCATAGTCTTTAAGGTGCTTTTTACTGTGTTTTCTTCTCCCAAAAAAAGTAACTTATGTGGACTGGTAGTTTTACCAGCATTTGCCGCTTCTCTTCCCCATGAAAGAGGTACCATTTCGGCTTGACAATAGAACAGATTGCCAGTCTCATGGTTGGTCCTTCTTCCAGCCACAAAAGCAAAAAGTTAAATAAACAGCATTTGCAACACAGCAGGCTAGCAATTTACTACACCTGCAGATGGGTGTCTCAGCTGTGGCCATTTGTTGTACCTCAGACAAATCCTCTTTTACCCCAGATCCCACTGGTGAACCACCTACAGTCACTATGGAGTGTGGATTAGCCACATCATCTGCGGCTGTTGAAGTTCCCTCAGTGGGCAAGGCAGAGTCACTCTTGTTGATCCTGGGACAGGTAACAGTTGTGTCAGAATGCTGTGCCCATCCCTGGGGAAGCAGCAGCTGCCATTAGTATCACAGATGGCCCAATTTTTCCTGTAAAAAAAGAAACAGAAAACCAAACATGTATCCTGTCCTCCTCAAATTTCATTCAATAGGAGTAGTTTACTGGAACTGGCTCCAAGTGTAATTCAGACTATTCATCCATCTTGTAAAGTAGCTTCTGCTAAAAGAGAGAGATTTCTCTTTTGCTGAAGAAATTCAAGATTCTGAATCTGAACAGGAAGGTCCAAGGATGAATTCAATATTTAGTCCTCAGAATTATTTTTCAGACTCAGAGGAGAGCTTAGTTTCTGATTCTCTTTCTGGGAAGTTTCTCTTTCTGTGAGGCTATTGCTAGAATGTCCCAGTGTTTTCAGTGGGAAAACATGGAGGTTTCTCACTTCCTCAGAAAATACTATGAATTGTTACAGAAGGATTTTTCAAACCTACACCCATTTCTCCTGTCCTGTTTGCTTTAGAAGATGTGTCTTACTGTCTGCAATTTTCCTAATAGACAGACGGCTGTCCCTAAAAAGGCAAATAGGATGTATAAAGTTCCTCAGTCTTTTAAATTTTTATACGCTATTCCCAAACCAGACCCAGCAGTTGCAGCCTTAGTTGACTCCACTGCTGCTAAGCACTTACTTAATTCCAATCCTTCTCTTTCTAAAAGGGGGGAATTATTGATAGGCATGGGGAAAAAGTGCATACTTCTGCAACTTTGATTCTCAGGGCTTTAAATTGTTAGGTTCATATGTTAAAGTTGTTTTTTGACAAATTGTGAAAGTATGAGGAATGTTTTATCTATAGTTTTTTCATGTGAATAAAAATATGTGTTAAATAACTTAGTTTCTTCTAATGAACAAGGCACACTATTCATTGTCCACATTGTCTTATGACTCTATTGATAATTCTTCCAGGACTGTGGCCACTGGTACTGTTTTAAGGAGGTTTGCTTGGCTGCATTCTCAGAACTTCTCAGATAATAATGTAAAAATGAGATTTTAAATGCTCCCTTGGCTAGAGATTTAGTGTTTGGTCCCTCTGCTGCAGAGGTGATCAAAATTTGTCCAAGGGATTTTCTTTCTCCTCATCCAATTCTGCAAAAAAAAGGAATAAATAGTCTCAACAGAATTCAGGTAAGCAGATATTTAAGAAGAAATGGCAAGGGGGTTTCAAAAAGTAGTCTCAAATCTCCCAAAACTAAGGACAGTCCAACAAGTCTGAATGACTATTCAAGAGACCTTATGACCCCCTCCCACCTTGGGCCCTTTTCTCTTCCAGAAATATTGAATCTCCATTTTTCTGTTTGGCAACAGATTCTTTCAGATGAATGAGTTCCAAAAATCATTTATCAGGGTTACAGATGGCAGTGGGAGGAAATCCCTCCTTTCCGGGGGGGGGGGGGGAGTCATTCCTCATCCTGCAGATTAGACTCTTTTGCTTCTACCTGTTCGTTATCACATACTGTCACCATACCTCCCAACCATACTGAATTATTCATTTTTTACCAAGTTTTGGGGTCCAAATAAGCAGTTGCTGCTATGCCCAAGTGGCACCCCTTTATTTCCGATTTTTTCCAGTTTGTTTTTATTTTTCACACTTTGTGAGCTGATGTCATCACATGCGTGATAACATCAGCTCTGTCAGGGCCACCAGCCTGTCGGAATTCAGCTCAAGAGGCTCGCATCACCATTTCTGGCTGGGCGCTCATGTTTCAAATGCTCTGCGAGCAGGAACGGACTGGACCTTTATTTTATTCTGCTTTTTGCATTCTGCTGTTCAAATGCAAATGGACCTCGACTGTTCAAACAAGAATGGACCTTTATTTTATTCTGAGGGAGCTGTTCAAGGCAAATGGACCTTTATTGTGGGGCTGGCTGTATTTTATTCTGAAGGAGTGGAATGGACCTTTATTTTATTGAAGTAATGAAATGTTTACTTTAGTCTGAAACAGGGAAACAACATTTAGTTTTACTTAGTACGTATTATCACAACCAGAATTCCCTCGTCGCATAATTTATTATGTTTGGATGAAAATATTATAGTTAACTTGAAAAGGGGTTTGTAAAGTAGTAATTATTACTGTATGCTTTTAAACCCTTTCAGTGCACTTTGCAAGATGTATGCAATTGCAAATCATACATCTTACAGATTGTTGCTTTGCCGATTTATTTTAACATCTGTTGAGCTCTTCATAGTAAGAGATGTGTTAGAGACATATTCTGTATTTGTAGTACCCGTCAGTGAGATACAGTATTTTAGGAAGTTGCTGGGTTAACAAAGACTTGTGTAAGTTGTGTTATGCATTTTTTCGGAATGAAATTAAGTCTGAAAGTCAACTATGTGTCACTATATAGTGAACACAGTCCTCTGATTTGTTTGAAATCCACAAATGTAATGCAGAACAAACCAAAAAATATGGACAGTTGAGAGGTAATAACTACAGATGTGATGAACTGGGTGTACGGGGCACTTTAACTTGTTTGCAACTGGTGTGAGTATGCATGTGTGATATGGTGACTCGTTAGGAAGCGATTTTTTTCGGAGTTTTAATCATCACTGTTACTAGATGCAAAAACAAGCCAAAATACTAAACGTCAGAATGTTTTTGTGTGAAAGACGATTCATGTCGTTTGTCAATAAAATGCAATGAAGTGTGCAAATCATGATCCTACAGTATGTATTTATTTTTGATACATTTTCATATTTATTTGTGTATTACAACTCCAGTTTCCTTGCTGATGCTGTTCTGGCAACTTCTGCAGAAATCATTGGTTTTGAAGCAATAATGGAAACACTGGACCTCATGTAACTAAAAATCCAGAATACCAGTTGATGTGGTTATGTAAAAAGTCCAGTCCAGTGGTCTCCATTATCACCTGAAACTGTTGCTGCCACTACATGTGATAATGTAAAGAAGTTTGCCTTTATTCTTCTTCCAGTGTCCTAAACAATGTGAGAGAATACTAATTAAGTACACAACCCTTTTCAGAAATACCCATTTAGTTTATGCTAGGGATGTGTGTGTGTGTGTGTGTGTGTGTGTGTGTGTGTGTGTGTGTGTGTGTGTGTGTGTGTGTGTGTGTGTGTGTGTGTGTGTCAGAAATACCCATTTAGTTTATGCTAGGGGTGTGTGTGTGTGTGTGTGTGTGTGTGTGTGTGTGTGTGTGTGTGTGTGTGTGTGTGTGTGTGTGTGTGTGTGTGTTGAATTAATTAAATAATGACAGGCATTTGAATTTCAGACTTCATATTCTTCAGAAAATAAATGGTAACACAACCTTTTATTCTAGCAGTTTTCTAAGCTTATAAGATCAGTATTTGAAATGTGCCCCTATTTTGGGGCTGTATTGCTCCATTATTGGCTTTATCCAGGTTTTTTTGTGCTAATTGTTAAAAGCTATAGTGAGAAGTGAGAAGTGAATTTGTATCCCCTCATTATTGGCTTTGTCCAGGTTTTTTGTGCTAAGAGGTTGAGAGTTATGGTGAGAAGTGAGAACTGAATTCACTAAATGATAGCCATTTAAGTTTCAGTATTCCTATATTTCAGGAAACTGCTGATTTGGCATAGTGGTATGTTGCTCTGTTTGTAGTGCACGGGGTTCTGGGTTCAAGACTTGCCAGTGAAATGCATGGTGGTAACACAAACATTTTATTCTAGCAACTTTCCAAAATTACACAAGCAATGGTTAAAATGTTTCCCTGGTTTTTGGCCTTTTGTTCCCACCCCCAAAAAAAAAACTGAAATTGAAAATAAGTGCAAGACGAGAAGCTGTGCAAGATGCCTATGGCTTGCACTACTGTCATTCTATTTATAGTGTGGGTGTGGAAGTAGACTTTTATGATGGAAATGTTCGGAAGTGGGAAGTTTTGTCATTATTGGTTCATGCATTTTTGTTTCATTGCCTACAGCCTACTGGAAAAATATTCAAACAATAAATTTAAAATGCTCTCTAACGAGTGTGCTGTATTATACATGGAATATAATTTAGTAAAGTCAGGAAGGTGTATCAAAGAACACATGCATGTTTCTTGTTTTGTGTGCAAGAGACCAATGATTTGGAAACAGCCCAATGGTAATCTTTATCCACCACTGGCCAGATGCATTTTCTTTGGATGTGGTATGGGTTGCAGTGCTGTTTCAATGAATGTGAGTTTCAAGGGCAGAGAAGTTTTAATGCCAAGTCTGTTTTCATTGTCAGACAGTATTGCTTTGTTTATCAGCTTTGTTTAGCAGATATCTATTAGTGTTTGTGCATTGTGCTATAAAATATAAAAATAAAATCCAGATAATCATTTTAGAAGTAAAGCAGTATGCACACATTATTGTTTATGGTAAATGGGGTGAAATAGCCAGGTAATGGGACATTGGAATAGCTGCAGGGTGCCATATTTTGGTTGCCTGTTCTTCAGTTTGCATTTGAAAATTGGTATCCCACAATTCTATTGGAGTGGGCAGGGTTACATAATTATGTATGCAAATTTTATGTTAATCAGCATATGGATTTGTACCTATTTTTCATGGGCCTCGTCCAGATATTTGAAGTTTCTAGGTTGAGAGGTATGACTGCCACTGGCAAAGGGTTTTATTCAAGGATGTTCCTAATGTCAAAGAAAGAAAATGCTTGGAGACCAGTTATGAATCTCTCTTTCCTAAACCTGTTTTTGATAGTGCCCAAATTCAAAATGTTGTCACTTCACAACCTATTACCTCTTCTTCTTCCTCTATCAAGTTTCCTGGTAACACTAGACTTAAATGATGCATATCATCACATCCCTATTCATCCAGACTACAGATGTCTCCTGCCTTTCCCTTTGGACTATATACTGCACCAAGACTGTGTACAAAGTATCTAGCTCCCATTATAGCTCACTGCAGGCTAAAGGATATCCACATTTTTTTTTATATTTAGATGACTTGCTTATCTTTTTTCAAAATGTCAGGAATATCTGTCTTTGACGAGAGATCTCATCATAAACTGGGATTCCAAGATAACATTCAAAAGTCTTTTTACTTCCTCACACAGGATTGTGTTTCTGGGTTGTCAGCTAGACACCTCATTTCAAAAAGTTTCTGTGCTCCTTAAAAATACAGTATTGTGGCTTTCTACAACATCCTGATGTTCCTCATAGCTTATTTATGTTCCTGTTATAGTATAAATTATCTGGTCATTGATCTCAGCTTGTATCATTGGATATGTGGAAAGAAAACAGTTAAACTGGTGCAAGTGCTGGCATTGCAACTTTAATTGTAAGGAGATGGAGACATCCGGCATATGCTTATATAATCCTCCAAAAACTGGTCAGAAGAATCTTTTAAAAGGAAAAGAGTCATAATTTCAAATTTTGTGCAAAGCTTCTGTGAATCGTTGTAAGCTCCTACTAAAATGCAGTTTTTATGAACATGCATTGGGAAAAGCAGAGGCAGTTTGCCAAAGTGATATCAGCATTCAAAGATCAAGTAATCATAAAATAAGTATTTGTTTAATTAATTGTATTTATTTAGTTTCAGGTGGGTGGACTGGACTGCTGAGTCCTATATTCTTTCTCAACCTTTTACAAAAGAAAACAAGCAGAGAAAATTACAGCATATGCAAGGATCCAATATAGTTATTATGGATCAGGAAGTTTATAACCTCAACATGTTAAAAATATTAAACAACATTTTTGAATACGAGCAGGTTGCTCTTTATGACATTTTCAAATGTTGTCGATTGATACATTCTCATTTGTGTGAGGCACTGATGTCAGGAGAAATTACTCTTGAACTATATGAATTTTGTGTTGTGCAAGAACCAAAAATAGGAGTTATTTTCGGGATCCCAAAAACACACAAGGATTTGTTAAATCCTCCATTTAGACCTATAGTTTCTTCACCACATTCTATCACAGAGGGAGTTTCCCTTGTTATAGATGCCATTTTGGGGCCATTATTAAACAACGAGCCATCTTTTGTTAAAGACCCTTGGCATTTTTTGGAGAAACTGAGGAATTTTTTAGATAGTGGTACTTTCGATCCAGATAGACATGTCCTTTTCACTATGGATGTTATTTCTTTATACACTTGCATTCCACACGAAGAAGGTGTGGAAGCAATACGTAGTTTTTTATGCAAAAAGAAATATTTTAACAATACCATCATATCTTTGATTTGTAGATTGTTAGAAATTATTTTACAAAACAACTTCTTTTTGTTTAACAAGCACTATTACAAACAAAAACGAGGTGTTGCAATGGGTTCTCCGGCAGCACCTGCATATGCAAATTTAGTGATGGCATGGTGGGAGCTTGAATTTATCCCCATTTTGACCAGCAAATTTCACATTAGTTTTTATTGTAGATATATTGATGATTTAATTTTTATCATGGATGGCAGCCTCAACACTGTGGAAGCTTTTATTTTGGAAGTCAATTCCACATCGGGTTACTTGAAATTTACCATAGGAGACTTAGGTCTAGCGGTTAACTTTTTAGACATCCATCTTTGGTGGGATAGTTTAGATCACAGATTCCACAGTAAGATCTTTAGGAAAGAAACTTTCACCAATGGTTACTTACATTACTCAAGCGGACACCCAAAACATGTCATCAAGAACATTCCTAGAGGACAATACATTAGAGCTAGTCGGATGACTACTAAAGAATCAGAATTAGTACAAGAATTTCAATTCATCGCTTCCATGTTTTTGCAAAGAGGCTATGACGAAAATTTACTTATCAACAGTGGCAACGAGATTTTTAATAAACGTTTAACTCATTTTCCAGCCATTTTGAACCATTCTGTTGTAACTAAAGTGAACGCTCACAGTGAATGTTCATTTAACAGCATTAACAACAACAAAGTTTATTCTGATATAATTTGTTCCCTTGAAATGAGCAGTGACTCTAATCAGATAAGGGCTGCACTTGAGAGAAACTGGAGGGTACTCCAAGGAAATTCTGACATTGTCTGTGTTGTAGGAACCAAACCCAATTTTGTGTTTCGTAAAAACAACAATCTTAAAAAAATGTTAGAATGTCACATTCCATATGGGAGCACCTCTGTTAGTAGTAAGAAAGGCATGTTTTGTTGCCATCATTGTAAAATCTGTAGATATATTTCTGAAGGGCCTTACATCTCCATAGTTACATCGGAAAAGATTTTGGAAGTTCCCCAGTTTGTTAATTGCAACACTTGTGGAGTTGTATATATCAGTATGTGCAGTGCGTGCCCTGCATTTTACGTGGGAATGACCACAAGAAGTTTAGGCACACGCATTAAGGAACACATTTATGGTATTAAAAGTAAAGATCAGAACAATGCTTTATACAAACATTCTGTAGTATGTTCTTCTTTTAAGAAATTTATTTTTTCTGTTTTAGAGGTTTGCAAATTAGATTTGAGGGCTGGTGACTTTAAAAACTATCTTGAACAAAGAGAGTCACTATGGCAGATTAGATTAAAATCAGATACTATGCCAGGGTTAAATGAAACTATTAATTTGAAATGTTTCTTGAAACATCGTAAATTAACCATCTCCAAGGAGATGGATTTATCTGCTTTTTTTAATTTGTGAATTTTGTGGTTTTTAATTGCTTTTTACACTTAATTAGTTGTCAATTAAGTTAATTGTTTGTTAGCGTGTATTTAAGGTACTGTGTTTTTTACACTAACTGTATTCTGATGAAGTCGTTTGATGAAAGCGGAGATTAAATGTTTGTACGCTATTGCCTGGATTTTGTGGACTTGTTTCGTGCAGTTCCTCCTGCCATTTCACTTCTTTTCATAGTGTTTTAGTGGCTTTTTTGTATTTACATGTGAACAATGCCTAGCATTTTATGTAGGCAAAACAGAAAATAAATGTAACGCCAGAATTTATGAGCACAACTATGCCATAAAAAAGAATAATATTATTAATGCTTTAGTGAGGCATATTTGGGACAATACTGGCCACAATTTCACATTTAAGGCAATAGACCATGTAGACATCAGTGACAAAAAGCCTTGGGGACTTCAGTTAGAGTTAAAGGAGTTAAGGTGGCAAATCTTACTACAGGCAGATAGATGGCCAGGGCTAAATGACAGAACATCCATCTCTCTTGTATTGAAATTAAAAGCCCTAGAAAGGAACAAAATATCTCAAAACATTTGACAAGCACTTTTGTATGTATTTGGCTTTGGTAAACATTTTAGCATTATGTGAATATTTAACATGAGATTTTTAAAAATGATTTTGGTTTTAGTTTTATTCTATTTATAATCATTCATGATATAAGTATGAGACTAATAATTTATCTTTTAATTACAAGTTTTAGTTGTATTTAAGATGCAACAGTTTCAACTGTAACATAGTCCTCAAGGGGTTAATTAATGTTCTGTCTCAGTGTTGCTTAGCTAGCTGCCTCTCTTTGCTTATCCAATCAGAGTGGTTTTTATATGTATATAAATGGCTGTCTTACATTTTAATAGTGCCTGATGAAGTTAACACTTGTTTAACGAAAGCGCTCACATTTTGTTTTTCTTGTGGATTTTTATCATTAAATACACCTTTGGTTTATCATCACCTGAGTGATTTGTGCCTGTGAAACTCTGCCTGCCAGCATTTTTATTTATTTATACAATGACATTATTTAAGAAGAAGAACATATTTGCTTTTCTTAAATAATGTCTTTGTATAATGCCTCCATGGTGCCCTTCCACGTTTTGCTGGTATCCTGAGACTTTGTCTGATGTACTGTGCATGCATATGGGACTTGTGTTTCAATGCTTACGCAGTACATCAGTGCTGTGCAAAGGAAGCAGTGGAGAAAAGAAGTTCTCCGTTGCTCCTTTTTTTCTTTTTTTTTTTAATTAAAAAAAATGTTTTGGATACTTTAGGGGCAGGAGAGAGACAGAATGGAGGAAATACAAGAAAAATCAGGTACATGTCTTTAGTTTTGAATAATTTCCTAGTTTTTACTCCATCCTGTCTCTCTGGTATACCCAGAGTCTGGATTTCGGATTTTATTTATTTATTTATTTTTTAAAATAAAATAAAAGTTACAGTATATACCAATGGAAAAAAGTTCAGGCAACTGGACCTTTTTCCATTGGTATATGCTTGGAGTTACAACGGGCATGCTGATTGGGCTGACCAATCAGCGTGCTCATTTTGGAATATTAATGGACAGTCATTGCATAATTTATTGTATCCCTCCACAGAATGTTTTCCACATTCTGTCTATATTCAGGATTTCAGATGGATATTTCTATGTGAGTGATACCCCTTCTACATTACCTTCTGCATCCCTTCTAGTTCACCAGCTCCCTTTGTAGTCTTCTATCAGTTCTGTTGTTTTCATTGCCTTACTAGTACTGCTACGCTCAATCCTATCCTAACAATTATAGCTTTACTTTGGTTCATGAGACATTTTTGTCATATCTTTTGCTTTGAGTCACAACAGTAACTCAGTACATTACTATTTATGTGAGCTTCTGGTTGCAACATGACTACACTAGACGTTTGTGCGAGATCAATATTTTTGACAGCTGTCCGTACTTTACTCCGGCCATGGGTTAATCTAACACAATTTTCCCACAGGTCCCTACTGTGGCCTTAGTGCTGGGCTACTCATCCCATAAACTGGTCTGGCTGTATGTATTAGTAATGACCCTCAGGGCTCATCATGCATGCGTGGTAAACAGCGTTGCCTCTAGGGCAGGCTTGACTGCATTCAAATAGTTTGCATTTTGAATGATACATTATACAACAGGTTCTGTCTGCTTACTAAATGGTATAAGAAAAGAGAAGTCTGTTTTCCAATTTTAACTGCTTTATTGTATTTTGGAAACAATGAAGTTAAACCACTTTTAGTCTGTGTTTATATTAATAGATGGTAGGATAGGTTTCTGCTTAGTTTTTATATATACCATTGCATAGTCAAGACATATTTGCAAATAAGAAAAATTTAATTTTTTATCTTCTCTTTGTGTACATCTGTTCAAATTGTGTCTTCTTTCTTTGTACCTTAAATAAAAGGCACAATGGTTGTCTGTCTAAGTAATGTGTAGGATTAACATTTTAAGCAGTGGTTGTAACTAAAAGAGGTCCAGAAGGATAAGCCTACCAAATTTTTAGCAAATAAAAATAAATGTATTAATTAAATGAGTTGATTTTAAATTAATTACCCAGGATCCAGCATGCTGACATACATTTACGAGGAACAGACACCTGTCCTGTTACTAAATCATATATTGAAAGGAATACCGTCAATCTGATCCCCTTTGATGATTCACAGGCCTTTGAAATATGGTGTCATGTAGAGTTATGAAACAAATCAAAACTATCCGCAGGATTCAATAACACCTACACTAAGTGCACACTGCTCTAAGTAAACAGACAACACAGGCATATCTCACACCTTCTTCCCCCTAATTTTAGTTTTCCGACTGATGTTCTTGCAGCTGTAAATACTGACAAGGATTCATAAAGGTTACCATAAAGTACAGACTACATGTGCACTTAGTGTAATCTTTCTGGGTGACTAGAAAGCACAAAAAATATGATAAGAATGTTCTTGAATGCATATTATGTATACTTAGTGTAGGTTTTATTGAATCTGGCTTTATATGAATTCCTTATAATTTATGCACTTGAATAAAACCAGTCATTAGAAAATAGATGCAGTACAAAACCTTTTATAAAAGGAACTGTTTTAACTTTTATAACTTGTGAAAGCATTTGAGAAAGGGGAAGATGTTTGTGTTTGTGTCTGGAAATAAACTTCTTATTTTATGGCTCCTAGGTGTTGTTTTACCGTATTTCTAAGATGCTGTCTATGAATACATAAGGATTAATCAATCACTACCTTATTTGTTTTGAACAATAATATAATATAATTTATTATATATAATAATATAAAATAATAATTGGCATTCCTGATTTCATTGTAGAGTTCACCAGTCTACACTTTCACATCAGTGACTTCTGCAACAAATTACATGGATTATCTTGAAGGTTATGTACAATACAAAGCTAGGCTATAACTTATTAACTCAGACCTCAGTGTGTAATAAATATGCAGCATGATAGTTAGCAACCTTTTCTGATTAAAATTTCTATAACGACACTACCTTCTTGCACTAAAAACCTCACTTAAAAAGTATCTGGTTATGCCCGTGCACCAATCCTGAATAGTAACCCTCCTTTTTACCTCTCCTTCCTCTCCCCTCCCCAGCCACCCTGCCTCACACTGTCTGATCATTGCATTCCTTTCTCTGCAGGCTCTGGCTCACCCTTTACCCTCCCCTTCCCTCCTCACTCAGTCTCTCAGACCTGTTATAACATGCTTAACTACCTCACTTCATCTCAACTCCTTATACATATCCAACTGACTTACACCTAGCATCCTCTGACTACCACGAATACTACTCACTCAGTCTCCTCTCTTACTCCCCTATCGTCCCCTTCCATCCCATTAGCCCATCTAGCTTGTTCAGTGCAATATTTGTATATAAGATTTAGGTTTATGAGTTTAGAACAGTATCCGTTTGAACTTAGTACTATCTGTATATACATCCTACCTTTATTCCTAGCCTCTAGCTATATATTGGTATAGCTGTTCATTGCTATGTTGCATATTGTATGTATATCTAATGTTTGCTGTAGTATGTATTATTTGCTATTGTATGTATATTCAATTGTCCTTTATGTACTCTGCTGCTCATTTATTGTTCTGTGGAGCTTTTCTCCCCGGGTCTCCCTGAAAAAGGAACTGTGTCCAATTGGAAGTTCCCAGTAAATAAATAAATAAATAAAACAATAAGCAGGTGTCATGATTCAGAGGGATAAAGTCTGGCTGCACCCCAAATTACATAGGTTTGAGTAATAAGCTCAGGTGCCCGATTAGCCAGTGTAGGAGGAATGGGAGTGAGAAGATGAAGGTAGATCATCTCTCACAAGTGGAGAGCTGTAGCAGGGTCTCACTGCATACCTGCCACAGACTGGAACATAGGTCAGGCCCTGTAGACACAGCTCACTGCAGGGACAACATGCTCAGCTATGGACTGCACTGTCATTTGCTAAGTAATGCACCAGTAGCCTTAGCCCTTCTTCATCAGTGAGTATGCCATCTGGATCTGAGAGAGTGGAAAGTTAGGCTGGTTTTAGATGGTGGGACTTTAGGGATTAAATGCCCCAAATAGCTGAGGATAAAGGACACTGAATCCCTGATTGTCACCTCTGCCAGCTTTGGTAAGTCAGACAGGAGAACAAATGAGCCCATAGTGGAACGGGTACGTTTGATGGTCCAGACCCAAGCCAGAAAAAGATATTAAGAATACAAAAAATAATGTGCTTTGATATAAACAAATATGATGCAGTGCCATAGCTCTCAACCTTCCATCTCCAAAATGAGGAACACTAGCCCTCATAATGTGGAACAAATGGGCAAACTGTGTAACACATATTAATGGTTTATTAACAACTTCAACTAGGAAGGTCAGAGGATGGTTCAAATATGCTGGTTTTACTTATAAAGAAGATATTTTAATGCCTTAATATGATTCATTTCTATTTACAATGGATTTCACTTAAAAAAATTCCTAACACTGAATGTGTGACAGAGTCTTTCAATGTGGAACTTTGAGGAACTTCTAGGAACGTGAACTTTTTAAGACCCCAAATGAGGTACGTTACTCGTAATGAGGTACACTTGAGAGGTATGTGCAGTGCACCTTGATGGAAATGAACCTATAACATAGTATAAGTGGTAATATTCTAGGTCAACTCTTGGCTGTTGATAACATCCTAGCTTTGAATAATTTATCAGTTCATATGCACCAAGCAGTATGACATTCTGAACAGAAAATATAGTCAAATCATTGCAGCATATCCAGAAGAAAAGGTATAGATTTTCTTCCTTTGTACAAACGTCTTATAAAAAACAGTGCAGAAAGCGAAATTATAAAGAATATTTTCTAAAATGAAGAATGTGAGAAGAAAGGTAGAGAAGCAAAATAAATTAAAGTTATCCATTCTGGAAATAAGCCATGTGTAATATGCTTATAGTATAGGACACCTTAGAATACATAGCTTTATTTACTTATCTCTGCTGTATGAGTACTTTTGTGGAGATTAGGACTCACTGACAACAGAAATGCAGAAACTTTTTCAAGAGAACAGACCTGTATGATAGAAAAATAATAATTTGAATGCCAGCTATACATATTTAGATACATAAATAGAAATATTTAGTCCATGGGCAATAATACCTTTCTAGCTTACCACTACACCAAAACAGTTACACCCATAACAAATGTCCATATTGTTCTAAAAATATCTAAACCAGAGTTTGCTTTAATATAATTTGGTCGTCTGTTCCAGCCAAAAGGCTACTTTCTCAGAGAATTCATTAGTACATCTCTCATTCCTATATAATTTCCTGCACAGGTTGTCTGATAATGTTTTACTACTCTTTGACAACCCCAAGTATTTCGAAGGGTGCTTGTCTCTAAATGCCTTATATAACCAAATAAAGTCACCTCTTAAAATATCTGTATGAAAAAGCACGGAAGTTCGGAGAGCTTAATCTCATTTAGACTTTCCCAGTTGTGGATGCCATTGGTAAATTTACTCTCTATCTGTATGAACAAACACGAAAGTTCAGAGAGTTTAATCTCATTTAGACTTTCCCAGTTGTGGATGCCATTGGTAAATTTACTCTCTATCTGTATGAACAAACACGAAAGTTCAGAGAGTTTAATCTCATTTAGACTTTCCCAGTTGTGGATGCCATTGGTAAATTTACTCTCTATCTGTATGAACAAACACGAAAATTCAGAGAGTTTAATCTCATTTAGACTTTCCCAGTTGTGGATGCCATTGGTAAATTTACTCTCTATCTGTATGAACAAACACGAAAGTTCAGAGAGTTTAATCTCATTTAGACTTTCCCAGTTGTGGATGCCATTGGTAAATTTACTCTCTATCTGTATGAACAAACACGAAAGTTCAGAGAGTTTAATCTCATTTAGACTTTCCCAGTTGTGGATGCCATTGGTAAATTTACTCTCTATCTGTATGAACAAACACGAAAGTTCAGAGAGTTTAATCTCATTTAGACTTTCCCAGTTGTGGATGCCATTGGTAAATTTACTCTCTATCTGTATGAACAAACACGAAAGTTCAGAGAGTTTAATCTCATTTAGACTTTCCCAGTTGTGGATGCCATTGGTAAATTTACTCTCTACACTCTCCAATTTACTGGTGCTAGTTTTCTTATAAAGGTTTTAATATCATTATTCCATATTCTTGTTTGAAACTAATGCAACTTATGAATAATGATTTCATCATGCATGATTTCCTAGACTTTATAAATATTTTTATACACCCTATAGTTTTATAGCTATCATTAACCAATTATCTGATATGATCAGAAAAAAATCAAAGCAAGATCTATGCATATACCAGGTCCTTAAATGAATCCACCATTTCAATCACTGTACTCCATATTTAATATCCATTCTTCAATGTATGTATCCCATATCTCATATGCTTAGTTTTTAATGTATTTATCAACATGTTATTCTTCTGAGCCCAAATGGTAAATTTAATCAAGTTCTTTACATATATATCTTATCTATAACAGATAAAAATCAGTTTATCCACTATAGCAAGAAATAAAAGTCAAATAATGTATTTGACTTTTACAAACATCATTTGCTTGCTATTTAAGTGATAACTGTGATGTAGCATTTTAATGATCACTCACATTATTTAAACTTTTTACCACAGTTACAGCTAATGATACTATCAACATAAGTATATCTCTTCTAATCACCAAGCGCAATCCCCACTTAATGTAAACCAAACTCTGGAAAATGCAGGATTACGCACTGCCTTATGGAAAATAGGTCCTCTTAAGGAAGTTGTTTCTGACAGAACACAGGCTTGATGCAAGCTCTTCTATTCGGTAAAACATGAATCTTATCCTGGCACTTCAGTTCTGATGGAATATAAATCCTGCTCTGACATTGATATTCTGATGGAATGCAATCTCTGCCTGTCACTTTTTCTGGAGAAAAACAGACCCCTGCTCTTATACTTGAGTATTGATGAAACATAGATTCTATTCTGCCTTAGTTGTAATGGCAAAGAGGCCAATTTCTAGTACTTGCTTTCTGATGGAATCTAATACCTGATGTTCATTACATTGATCATGGCTGCATAGCCTTAGCTATATGGGTTATATCCTGCTAAGGATATAACAGCTGTCCAGTTTCCAAAGCTTCAGAGCAATTTCCACACACTCAAACTGTCAAACAGTTTGAACTCAGATGAATAAAAGATGAGTTTGGGCACAAAACCCTTAACAACTTTCCTGCCAACAGAGAGAAGGAGGCTGAGCCCTGAAAGAACAAATCTAACACCTGGGCATAAAAAGCACATCAAAAAACAAGAGGGATGGACAGAGTGAGAGGCAACTACAGCAGTGATCATTCAAACATCTACTGTCATGGTAAGTTCAGTTAGTTTTGTTATAGTAAGTATAACAAAAGGTAATAGCTTTAGACAACCATTTGGAAATAGTCTGTTTTGGCACAAGTTGTCCCTCCTTCTTACCTTCACAAGAAATGAACAATTGATCCAGAGATCTGAAAGCTATTGTTCTGTCAAAATAGTACTTGAGTTGTCAGATGGCATCCAAGGTATGAAGTATCCTCTCTCGCTCATTTTTAGGTACAATAAAGAGAATGGAAAGAAGGACAGCTTGGCTTAAAATAAACATGGATGCTACTTATAGGCATAAAACAAGATTTAGTTTTCAAAAAAAAACTATCCTTATCGAAAATGAGAAAGAGTTGACTCCCTATAAAAGCTTGTAACTAAGATACCTTTCTTGCAGATGTCAGAGCAATCAGAAAATCTGTTTTCTATGTGAAGAACCTCAAGTCAGACAGATTAGCTGGTTCAAATGGAACAAATGTTATCTTCTCTAACACAAAATTAAGATCCCAAGGAGAAGCCACCAGTTTTCTTGGAAGCCTCTTATGCAATACTCCTTTCAAGAGCATTTTGACATGAGACTACATTGAAAGAAGATTCATAAGAAGACAGGCTGTGATAGCCAATAAATGAACTTTAACAGAGGAATAAGAAAGGCCATACAATAGTAGCTCATACAAATATTGTAAAACCAGAGAACAACTAGTCCTGCATGGGTGCTAGTTATCTTATCAGCACAAACTAGAAAACCTGTTTAGTTTGCTGATGTATGATTTCCTAGTAGCAGGCTTTCTTGCTTCCATTATTACCTGCTCAGTAAACAAGGATTTAAAAGGAGTTAAGACTCTATCGTCCAGGCAGTCCATTAGATTGATGGTGTATATCAAACACCCCTGTTCTTATGTGAGTAGATCCAGTCTATGAGGAACATTGTGGTAATCGCTTCTGGTCATTTTCAAAAGAAGGGAGACTGACAGTTACCTGGGTCATCAGAGTGTCACAACAATGATCTTGGGAGATTCCTTCTGAATTTTCAGAAGTACCCTGTATATTAGTGGAAAAGGTGGAAAAGCATATATGAATATTCCTGTTCAATGAAAAGAAAAAGCGTATATCTTGCAGGCCTTCTTGCATGCAGTCCTGGAACAGAATCTTGCCAGTTGATTCTTTAGAGAGGATTCAAAGACGTCTACTTGAGGAATTCCCCACAGATGGATCAAGTCTTGGAAGACTCCCTGACCTAGTTTCCATTTGTGAAAGTCTGCCATGGTCCTGATTAGCTTGTCTGCCACATACTTTTTTTTTGGGGGGGGCATACATCTCAACTTCTTAGAGCAGTCAATCTGGACAAACTCATAAATAAAAGTGAGACAAAAGCCCAAAAATAGGGACAATTTTTAAATATTGCTCTCAAAAACGTAGTTATTAAAATAACAGGTTTTGCATTAGCATGAATTTTCTGAAGGGGGTGAAGTCTGAAACTCAAATTACTCTCATTGTTTTCTAACTTCAGTCTTTAATGATTTGCCACTAATTTGCCAGAGAACAACAATTTTATGAAAAATGGATCAGAAATATGAGGCAAAAATCTGGACATTCTGCGAAAATCTGTACAGTTGAGAGGTATGGGAGGGATAAATATCACTGTGTGTGTTATTTTGAACTTTTAGGAACTTATGATTTGTTTGAGATGCTAGGGTGTGACACACAATGTTGGATGGGCAGGGATTACACTTCAGATTGCTGCAAACTTGACATTCAGATAACTCCATTTTGTTTTTTGTGTTTAACTACATTCTGATTCTGGCTAGTCAAGGGCCATTCACATTCCCATAGCAAGCTTAGGACAGCTGTGGAGTGCTGCAGAATGTGGAACCATCCAAAGTCCATCCATGTCAGTCTGAAGTGCATTCATGTTACTTTGGATGTGCGTTCATGATCGGAGAAAATATAACATTCATTGATGCAACTCAAGGTACATTTGTCATAGAGATGAATGAAAATTAGCCTAATTTGCATATAACACATGTAAATACCCTGAATTTTTGCCAGTAAGTTGAGCATCGCAATATTAATTCACCAATAGCTGAGACAGGAGAAAAATGCATTAGGATACTGCAGACTTACTACAGTTAGGAAATATTTTTAAAAATATTATAATTTAATAAGAAACCATTAAAGATATTATTTCATTATTGAATTAAGGGTTATTTGTAAAGAACTTACATGTATCATGTGCATGTTATGATAGCTCTGACAGATTGGTAGATGTGTGTCATTTTGAAGTTCGAATTTATGACAGTAGCAGTGGAAATGATTACTGATAAAACAAAATGATCATTACCCTGGTATACTTTAGTAATTGTGCATAGTTGGGTATAAATGTAGTAATTTACTAAAGAAGTTCTATTTTGCTAAGGATATCAACAAGCATGTATTTTTGGAATGACAGTAACGAATAAAAATAGCAGTATTATGAGTACATGACAATGGCAGAGGATAGGCCAAGGATGCTTTTTGTGACCAAAGTGACTGCATTCATGTCCTGAATGAATTATAGGTAACATGTTACAATTTTATGTGGCTATATTATTGAGATTTCTGCATGTAATTATGATTTGTGTTAAGTAACATTTTTATTTAATGTGGGTGTCAGGAAGACTTGGCAAGTGTTTTGTACTAAAAGCTGATTACATCTAAACCTTACTGTCACACTTTCTGACTACAGCAATGCAATTTCCCATACCATTACTGGAGGGGGCTCCAAATCTTATTCAATTAACCTCAGATAAGGAAAACCTATCCATCCATGGGGATGATTATGACACAGAAGATGGTGGAACAGGAATAATTAGAGGGGGTGTGGACACTGCTCCATCTTACCAATGTCTGCAGCAACAGCAACACTCATCAGTAGAACACATTTATATTGAGAGAATTGAGAGCTGACAAGGAACAATGAAATTAAACCCATCACAATTAATTATTATTAGGTGAACCTTGTACATCACCAAAAGATGGAAATGAATGCAGTGTGCATGGTAAGTGCCCCACTCACCCCCTTCTAAGCATACTTTACTGTATGGTATTACATTATTATTAATGTTTTCAAATATTTTTTACAGGCTAGCATCAGAAACTAATTGTTCAACTTTAGATGGTAGCAGGAGCAGAACAGGTGCTGCTGTTACTGATGTTGATGATGATAGGTTCATTGGTTGGTACTAGGCTATCGGCCCTAGGGCTTATACAAGCCTAGCCATAACAATTCCATGGCTATTTATTCCCAGAATATTTACTTTCCTGGTCCCCTCTCTAGCAGGATGACTGATGTGATCCCCGGGGTGAATTTCCATATTTATATTTATAAGGCAGCCTCAGGAAAGTGGCAGACAGTCCCCAAGTTAAATGCATGGTCTGTCACCCCACACCATGTTAATAACTCTGCAGAAAGTGACAGTGCAACACAAAGTCAAGCAAAAGCTGACATGCCATTCACACTTATTCAGGAGGGACAGTCATGCACCTCTACACCAGTATCTCCAAACCCAGAGGTACACTTTGAGGATGATAGCAGGCACTCAGAGGTAACGGTGTCCACAGTGACACCTTTACAAATGGGAGTCTGACACAGGAATTTCTTACAGCTACCCCAGGAAACATGTAAAGTGTTGGCTGCCCAACAGGAAATGTGCCTTGCCATTGCTAGGGCTCAGAGCACTGCCACAGAGAGTGAGCTGGAGATGGTCAAAATCCTCCAGGGTACGTGTGGTGATTTCCAGCACTGCATCAAATGGCACTCAGTAAGGATAATGCCATGATCACACTGATGCATAGTATGGTGGTACACCAAAAATTAGAGGCAGCCTCCATTCATACACTGGTTAGGACATACTAGAATGATGTCCCAAAATTATGGACAATTTCCTATATAACCCCTCTACATAAAGGAACAGAGTTAAATAATTAGAGACCCATAGCCATCCTTTCCCGCACCCGTCCATGTCAAAATTCTAGAAAATGTATATACAGTTAGTTACTACAATACCTGCTATCTCACAACCTTATCTCTCCCTCCCAACACAGTTTCAGAACAAAACACAGGACTACCACAGCCCTAATTAATTTCTCTAACACCATCAATCATCGCAGAATTTCAAACCAGCAAGTGGCATCACTCTTCCTAGATATGTCAAAAGCATTCGACACGGTCTCCCATCAGAAACTCCTTAGTACTCTCATCTCACTAAACCTATCAAAGACTTCCCGCTCCTGGTTCCTAAGCTATTTCTCTGACAGACAACAAGCAGTACGATGGAAATCCAGACTCTCACTACTTCTGCCTGTCTCAGCCAGAGTCCACCAAGGATCTATACTAAGGCCCCTTCTTTTCACCATCTTCTGTAATGATCTAGCCTCATCTACAGCACACACTAAATTAGTTCAGTATGCAAACGATTCAACTTTAATCTGCTCAGAATATACCTTACAAGACCTCCAAATAGTACCCAACAAGCTTTTAATGATATAGAAACATATCTAAGTGAATCTCAACTAATCCTCAACCCCCAAAAGACACAGTTAATGCTATTTATGAGTAGCAAACAATCACTGACCACCCCTCCTTTCACCATTCTCTCAGCAAGCAACACAATCTTCCAACCAGTTGAGCATACAAAACTCCTTGGCGTGACAACAAACTCCGATTTGACCAACACATAGTCGTCACAATTAAGAAACTTCACGTCAAACTTGGCTCACTGTACAGAAGCAAGCCATTCCTCAGTGACAACACCAGACTAGCCATATCCAGAACCTTCCTCCTCTCTATGCTCCTATATGCTTTCCCCCTCTTTACCATCTTAAAAAGATCAGACTTAACCAAATTGAAAACTTGGTACAACAAAATAGCCCGCTTCGCAGCCAACCTTCCCCACCAAACCCACCATTTTATTGCTCTACATAAATTAAATTGTCTCGAGCTAGCTAACCTTCTCCATCTCTACCAACTTAAATTCACACACAGTATCATCTTCCATCCTGACAGCTGCCCATCCCTCAAGGAAGTTGTTGTTCCCTACTCATGCCCACGAAGTCTAACATCTGTAGACAAAGTTAACAACACTCACAGTAAAGACCTACTCTCGAATCAAATAGCCCAATTATGGAACTCTCTACCCCCACACCTTCCAAAACATGCCTGAATCTGCCAATTTCAAACAACTACTATTTGAATATTTATCCAAAAACTGGTATTGTTCCTGCGCTAAACCTGGCTGACAAAATATCTATAACTCTCTCAACACACTGTCCACTCCTTATCTCATTTTCTCCCTCTCCTGTTATTACTACTCCAAAAAAAAAATATATATATATATATATATATATATATATATTTATATGTGTGTGTGTGTGTGTGTGTGTGTGTGTGTGTGTGTGTGGCCCACTCGGACTTTCCCGGTAAATAAATAAATACTAGAATAAAGTTGGAGTCTGGCTTGCAAGGGACAATGGATGGGGTACTGTCCAGATATGTGGGGGGAGCAGTCACATGACAATATTTCTTCGTAGGACAGTAATGTCAGTAGTCAAAGTGAACCCATTGCCATGTCAGTGTTCATCTACACCTAGCAGAACCTCACGTTCGAGGTTACAATTGTGGTCACGCAGCAGTGTAGGGTCAGTGATCACATTTTCTTTGTTGATTGTTTTTTCAAGTGGTCTGTTGTATAGATATGAGTCTTTATTATTTGAAGACTTCAACCATTACCTTAAATCATAAGTGATGTGAAATGCACCGACTTCACTGTAGCTGCTGAAAAATGGATTTTATATTTCAGTGAACAACTGTTTCCAATCAAATAAAGAAAACTAATCACATTATCTAAGAAACTATCCTTGCATTTTCTCCCTTGTATGAAGAACTGATTGCAATGTCCTTTGTGTAACAATATGACAGCACTCTTGAGTACTAGTCATGCACATGCATGACATAAGAAAACATTTATTAATATCCCTTGCTAGCCACATTGCTCACCATGTCAGCAAGATCTACTTTCCTAAAGTTATCTTGCAAGGTTATTTGAATGACCTTTCAACATTTACAACAATTATTTTTAATACTTACTTCAGCATAATTCCATTTATTAGAGGTGATCAAATTAGAAAGTGTCCTGCACTAAGCTAAAAGCAGTTCCTTTCTTTTAATAATAGTCTTCTCTCAAGTCCACAGTGGATAACTCCATAATTAAGCATATTTGGTATTCCAGTGCAGTAGCTAATAACAGAAGTGCTATCTAGCACTATTTCCTATGTGAGGCAGCCTCATATTGTGCTGTGAGTGAAATGCAAAAATCGGAACCTTAGCATTTTCATGAGCTGTACAATTTATTTGAAAAGAGCCAGTGTTTGTATCTGCCCAGATTTCACCGATGTAATGCTAATGTAAAAGTGTGCTGGTACTGCACAGAACTTTTGCTTTTGGAATAATTATGGTGCAATCTGTTTAAGAAATCAGCAATGCAAAAAATTTTGCTGACATGTATAGGTCATATACCACTTCTGAAGCAAACATAAAAAATGTTACACGATGTGGCATTTTCTGCATTTTTGTAAAGATGATTATGTTACATGTTACTAATTGTGTTACAAAGTAAGTTAATGACTTTTGTTACTAACAAATGGTTAAAACTGTTCATTATACAGTAATGACTCATTGCTATTAAAAAACTAGCACTGTGATTGGAAGCCCATCCAGCATTCCCACTGAAAATTGAGCATATACCCAAAGGAAAAATCTGGCTGCTGAAGTACCATTGAATAGCCAGACTGTTCTGTTGTCATGGCTTCAGAGGACACACCAAAATATGAGAAAAATCAGGTATGTTCTGCAAATTTAAAGCAGAAACTCACTTGAGTTTCCTCATATTTTTGCACTGCCCCTGTAAATGTCTATTTTTTTAACATTTAAAAAATTAAACAGAAAGCAATGGAGATTCTGTTTTCTCCATCGCATGCAAAGTATGTCAGTATAATGCAGAAGAAAACAGAAGTACAAATGCAGTGTTTAAGAAAGGTAAGCAATTTATTTGTTAAATAGTGTAACTGTGTAATAGCAATAATCCATGACTGTTTGTAGGTATATCATGATTTACCTAAGGTTGTCTTTGTTTAATCCCTCAGGCTTCGCCTCATGATCAAACCACACCAATTGTAAGTACTGATATACAAATGCATAGTTGCAGATTATTGCTTAATTATACAATGGTACCACATTAGTATTCAAAAATGTGCATACCGAGTGGTCAGCTCAACCAGAGTGCCCATTGTAAATCAAGCATATACTAATTGGTATATGGTACAGAAGCATTAGTCTCAACTATTCAGGCATTTGCCTTATATTTTTTAACTGTTCCTCATAAAATTTGTGGTTTTCCAACAAATCACTGAGGAAAAAAGTCATGAAATAATCACATGCATTTCAGTTTCAGACTTGCTTTCCTTCAGACATTGCACACTTATTATCGTAGCTTTCTAAGTTTATAAGAACAACATTGACAATCGATTCCCTGTTTTGTTTATGGCTTTGTTCACATTTCCTGAGCTAAGAAGTCGAGCAGTATGTACATGGGCAGAGAAAATACAAGGAAAAGCAGGTATGTTCTGCAAAACTAAAGAAACGTATGTGATTTTCTTTGTATTTTTCTGCTGTCTTTCTCGTACCTCTAAACTGTTCGGATTTTACAGGGTTTTTTTATATTTTACTCCTCTATTTTACTCATCCCTCAACAATTGCATTCTACTTCTGAAATTTTCAAATGTTTCACCTGTCCTGTAATAGTACCTTATTAACTATATATGCTTATTGGCTTGCATAGAAATTGGTTATATATGCTTATTGGTTTGTATAGAAATTGTTACATTGTGTAAGACCTATGTTATGTTATTATGTATGGAGCTTTTTTCCCCAGGCATTCGCTGAAAAAGGGTCCTATCCCAGTTGGAATATCCCATAAACAAATGTAAAATAAAATAAATAAATAAATAAATGTTTTATTTAAAAAAAGATCTTCCTTTCTCTATTCTTTGCTTTCAAAACCACTAATGTACTGTGTAAGCATGGGAACATAAGTTCCATACATGTGCAGTATATCAACAAAGCCGAAGAATGTGAAAACAGTGTGGAGGAACACCACGGCACCATTATACAAAGACATTATTTAAGAAATGTAAACAATTTCTTTCTTAATAATGTCATAGTATAATAGCAGTAACTGATGAGTGGGTGTGGGTATATTGAAGATTTACCCACTGTTGCCTTTGTTTAATTACTCAGGCATGATTAAACCACACCAACCGTGGGTAACTCTTCAATATACCACACCCACTTATCGGTTATTTCTAAAATATACAACAGGAAGTGAAGAAAGAAAGTGTTACCAAGAGTCAAAATATAAATCACTTTGCTGACTGCTAGTGTTTGTAACTAAAACCTCAACTGTCATCACTTATAGCTATAATGCCTGCCTTCTGAATTGAATTTTGATCTTCATATAGGACAGTGGCTGACTGTGTTGTGCTCTTCTTGTTTTGCATTAACTTCTTATTATCCAGGTAGCTTTGTTTAGCTGGTAAGGTGTCTGCCGATGACAGACACTAAAACTGAATGTATTTTTGTAAGACCTTTCTTCAAGGTTTCATTAATCAGTGGGAGCCATTTTGTCTGAACTATGACCCTGACATTGTCTACCTCCCAGTTTGTTTATACTACAGTCATGCTGGTGGTTTTCAGACATTGGTCTTACTGAGCTTATGGGATGTGTTGTTTCAGCTAATGCTATTCATAATATTTATCATCTTGGTCACAATGACTTCTGTACTCTTGAGGTCTTACTTGAACTTTGGTTACTTATTGACCAAGGCTTTTTGTTATTTTCATCTTTGTTTAAACTAGCATATTTTGGAGAACCTATAATGTAATGGATATTTTACAAGAAATACCTAAAATATGATTTAAATTCACTGCAAAGAATAATTTTTACAGGGTGCTTTTATGTATGTATGGTTAAATTATGTCAAGTTTATTTGTAGCCCTATCTTTCTTTGTGTAAATTTACTTATTTTAATCTAAAGAAATTATATTCTGAAAAATGAGTTGTTCCATTTATACTGTATTATTGTGACCTGACTGAAATGTGTTGCAAGGTTGTATCCTATTAATTTATTGTTCCCCTACTTAACACAAGACTACACCCCTTCTCCATTTGGTGATGTTTGAATTGGTCTCCTAGAACCCTTGAGATGAATTACATATCCATTCCTCATGTGGGGGACTAGTCTATAAGAGACCAACTATTAGAAGGGGTCACTGTTGATGATTCAGATTCACTACTTAAGGCCTATAATACTGCAGTGATAGGTGCTCCCTCTCTCTCCTCTCTGTCTCCCAACATGTGTATGTCCTGTGTCTATTGCGTGACATCTGCCATGGTTCAGTTCTGAACTCCATGCTCAGTGCAAAGAGTGAAGACACTGAAATGCAGATAGAGGCGGATGCATCCTCTGGTGGTCAAACAATATGGATGTTTTTATCAAATGGAAATTGCACATAACAAGGCTATTGAAAGCTATTTATCTGTCCAGTGTAATTTCTGCCACATTAGCTCATCTATTAGTGATCCTTCAGGTGACATATAAGCTGTACAGCCCCCTGGTTTACTGCCCACACAATGTTTGTCCTCATAGTGACAGTATACTGTGCACTTTTATTGCAAATAAAGCTGTCTCAGTCAGGTGATCTCCCATGATGTCAGGTTCATATTGCACAGCAATGTGCCTTAGGCTTATGTCCCAGACTTTTGCTGTGGTGAGTTTCAATGCATCAGCTACAATTAGGCCATGAATGTGGAATTATCATATTATTTACTAAGTATTGATGGCTGGATCCTTGTCCAATGTTGCCTCAAGTCACTAAAACCATTTATTTTCCAAACTGTCTGGTCACTGAGAATATTCACCCATCTACAGTAAAACAGGCTTTATTCCCCTCTACTGAAGAGCAACCTTCCTTGGAGTTGGACTTGTTTGCAAACTCTCACTTAGTTTCTAAACTTTTGTTCATAGATAAGCTTATGAAGAAAATTTACACAGAGATGCATTACCACTTCAAATCTCATATCCTCTTTGACCTATGTCATCCTTACATAGGTTCATAAGTTCATAGGTAGATACTAGGCTATCTGCCCTAGGGCATTTATAAGCCTAGCCAGAGTGTAATTGGCTTCCGCCTCCCTATTAGATTAGCCTACTGTGTCTCTGTAAAGTAGGTCACAGAAGGTACCCTTTTAAGATTAGTTTACTGTATCTCTGTCTAGCAGGGACAGAGAAGAGATCCCAGGGGTGAATTTGCAATTTCCCATCCACGCGTCCAGATTTCGCTTGAAGAGGGTCAGCGAGGGGCTATGTCTAACATGAATTGGGATTCTATTCCAGAGTGAGGGGAGCCTCTGGGAAATGAATCTGTCCCTCCAGCATGTCCTATTTATTTTTGTGCTGAGGTATAGGTCCCTGAGGTGGAGCATATCCATTAATTCTGGGTTTGACACGGCTTTGTACTTCAGGCATAGCTTGCCTCTGAGTAGGCGGTAAGCAACTGAGTAGAGCTGGAGTTTCTTTAGTCGAGCTGCATAGGACATCTGTTTGTAGCCCATGATCCTCTTGGTGAGGTACTTTTGGGGTCTCTCCAGTTGCTGCAGGTGTCGGGTAAGGTACATCCCAAAAGGGGCATTGTATTCAATTATGGGCCTGATGAGTGATGAGTAGAGGGGCACAATGACCTCTCTTGATCTAGATGCGAACCCTTTCATGATAAGGAGGGCTATATAGAAGGTCTTTCTAACCACTTTGGCAACGTGATTATCAAAGGAGAGATTACTATCTACGTTGGTCCCCAAATCTCTAATTACTTCTTCATACTTAATGGATTACCACCTATGTGGTAATTTGTGGGCACCTTGTTTTTCACAAAGGGGATGACTATGCACTTTTTAGCATTTAGCTTGAGGCCGTGGCTCTGGCACCAAGCATCCGTCTCTGTGAGACCCTTTTGGAGGATGCTTGTGTCAGCTGGAGATTCGATTATGGCCCCCAGTTTGCAGTCATCTGTGAACTTTGTCAGCCATAATCCCCCGTGTTAGCCTGAACCTCGGAGAAGTATATATTGAACAAGAGAGGTCCCAGAACTGAGCTCTGTGGGACACTACTTGTAACTGGTTTGGATTTGGACATGGCACCTGTGATTCTGACCATGTGGGTTCTATCTCTGAGCCAGTTTACGACCCATCTTGTGATATAGGGGTTGATATTTAAGCTGGTAAGCTTATTTATGATGCCTGAGTGGGGTATTATGTCAAAGGCTTTTGCGAGGTCCAGGTAGGCTGTGTGGACTACCATGCCCTCATCTATGGCTTTGGTAACTGTTTCAAAGAAATCAACTAGGTTTAAGAGGCAAGATCTGCCCTTAACAAAGCCAAATTGGGTAGGGTCCAGTGTCTGTAGGCTCCCAATGTCTTTGTTTATGAGTTCCATGATAATACACTCCATAGCTTTGCAGACCAGACTAGTCAGGCTTATGGGGCGATAGTTTCCGGGGTCCGTTGTGGCACCACCTTTGTGGAGTGGGACCACTGTAGCTGTATGCCATTCTTTGGGTATAGAGTGAGACCACTGTAGCTGTACGCCATTCTTTGGGTATATATCTTGTAGTAAGGCTAAGTTTGAACAGTGACTTAATGTGAGGGTTCATTTCTTCTTGGAGCTCGTGTAAGACACAGCCTGGGACACTGTCCAGTCTCAGATCACTGAAACAATCCTTAACTGCTGTCTAAGTAAAGTATTTATTGCACAAGATCAAAGGTTATATTCCATCCTTGTTTTCCTTGATATCTCAGCAGTGTCTGTCAGTGTAGACCATTATATCCTAACTGAATACTTGAGACTACATTGGGGTCTTTCCGGCAAAGTAAGTTTACCGCTTCCTTTTTGTACAGCTGTCAGTGTGTAATTTCTAGGGGACCTTTCTTCTTCTTGTCATTATCGGGTCTGTGAAGTGCCAAAGGGCTCAGTGCTGACTCTGGTTTTATTCACGGTGTATATGCTGCCACACAGAAAGCTATTGCAAGGAATTGGTAGTCAGTATCATTATCATAGTCTCTTAATGAGCTGCTTCCTGTAATCAAGGGTACAGAGTTTGATTACTTTCACCTCCATTTACCTGGTTTGTAATTCTAAGCAAGTCACTTAACCAGACAGTGCTCCCACTTTGCACAAGAAACGGGCACTTGTGTCCTGTTGATTTGCCCAGTTAAACAAATGAACAAAATAAAAAAAATGAATAATATAACAATGATTTTCAAATTTATTTATTCTTTACTCAAGAATCTATACCTGACTTTGGTAGTTTTTAAATTTGTCCTTAACTGGAGCTCAGGAACTCAACTAAAGCTCAACTCAGCAAGGAATGAGGTAGTCTTACTGCATGTCACAGTCCAGACAAATCATCTTCCTCTTCAATTTCTTCTTCAATTTGTTGATACATAAGAGTATATCACTTGGAAGGGTTCCTTAACCAGGGCTTGTGTGATGGCCCACCACTGGACCCATAATCAAGGAGCCTCAATCCTCACCACTGGCACCAGTGGGGGGCATACACTGGGAGGATGACAGGTACACATACAGTACTTCCAGATGCAGCTCTTTGCATCAAGTGCAATTACCCTTAAGAGCACATAGAGACCACAGTCAGTCTAGGGCTGGTTTCTTCCTCTTTCTCCAGATTCCCAATAAGACTCCCCACTGGCACAACTGTAGAGTTGAGTCCATAGCCAGGGTTCCAAGCTAAGCCCTCCAACACTCTCTCTGTCCCTGCCAAAGTATCTGATACACACAGTCTTGGGAGATTTGTTTTCACACACACACACACACACACACACACACACACACACACACACACACACACACACCTGGGAAATGCTGGCACAGGTTTACTAACTGTGCCCCCTTCTGCCCAGACTGTAAGGTAGGTATCACTACCACCAGAACTCCTTATCAGCTACTTTAAAGCCCTTAACAAAGGGTATCCAATTTTAATGTGTAATATTAATGCTAATACAAATGGTAGTTTGGCCAAGAATAGAATGTCCCACACAGTGTCGCCAAATAAATATGCAAGTACTCTCAAAACTTAAATATCTCTACACAGATCAGCTGCAATGAAAGGTTTACGTACATTTAATAATAAATATTAAAAGACCAAGATAACACTAAATGTATATTCAGAGTGACATCAAAGTTCAAAACCACAGGAAATATTTAAAACAACATTGTAGGACAGTCTCAAATAAAGGAAAATATCTAAACTAAGCTTTACTATATTCCTGTCTGTATCTAAGAGAATTACTATACCCTAGAAACTTACTTCATTAGAGCAAGACAGATGTGTGGTGAATGGTTCTTGTCAGGTCCAAGACCAAATATAGAATGCTCTATTTCACTAAGAGACTTCTCAAATTACTATCTAAAATATTACTGCTGGGATAGCTTACAGAATGACATCATTTCTTGTCATATGACTCTAGTTCCCAGGCAAAACCCCCACTGCTGGAAGCTGGCAGTATTTAGCATCTACATGTGAAAATACATAGACCTCATACCTTTGGCAGATGCTGGAAGTCATAAAATAATTGCATTCCTTCATGCTTCCAAGACTAGTAATTAATTCACCCTAAAGGCAATACAGAAAACTTCTCAGCACAGACTCTGTGTCTCTAACCGCATTGAAAAATGAAAGATATCATCTTTTATTGTGTGTATTATGTTTTATTTTATTAGGAGGTTTGCTATTTAGTCAAAGTCTTTATTTATTTATTTTAATAGTAACTAATGCATGCTCATCTATTGCTAGCCTGTTTGACCATGCTGAAAATCTGTTCACTATTCAGTCTGAAGTCTATATGACTGCACCATGTTTAGGCTATGATCCAAACAAATGCTTCATGTACTATACATGGTGAAAATTCCTACAAAATGCAAGAATGTGTTTTATAAAATTACATAAGCTCATTATACCATGATTTTCAATATATAATGCCAGATTTTCAGCATACTCATCTTATGATCCTACTTGAACTAAAGTAGTGAAAGGTCTGCTATAAAGGTAATTTTCATGGCACCCTTGGACATATTTTGCAGATAAAAATATGCAATAACATTGGTCATGGTTCATGATTAGAGACCCCTGAGCATGCAAGCTGAACATTTTCACCTAAAATATTGAAATTTGAAAATGTTACATGCAGACATCTGGGAGAATAAATTCAGGCTTATAACCTTAGTAGCTGTCAATAATTTTAGACTAGAATAATGATGTAGTCATCTTAGGCTCATCTCATGAACTATGGGAGTGTTTTGGAAATTCTAACTCAAAAAATTGGTTTTGTGGTTACTCTGAAAAATCATATTTAGTTGCAAATTTGCATAATGGTGTATTATCTGAAATATATAAATGTATCACCATTTGCTGTAACACTTTTATAAAAAAGGCAATGCATAACATTCATCTTTGAGTTTGTTTTCAGTTATTAGGGATTCATTTATTATGGTTCAATATAAGAAGACACTTGGGCTCTGTCTTGTAAGTACATGTAGGAAACATTGTGGAGCTGCATCAGGTGGGTCAGAATAAGGAGTGAGAACGGATGGCCGCACTCTTTTATTACAGGAAAAACCCTGTTTTATGTATTTTTGGGATTGCATTAGAATGGATACCTATTAGGATCAACAGGAATAAAACCAGCAGCCGTTATTGTAAAATGGTCTTGGTGTGGGCATGGGTGGGATACTGCAGTGGATAACTAAATATAAACATTTACTCTTGGTTTGCCTAGCAAACTTTTCTTTACTTCAGGGACTTCATAATGGGTCAGTGGACACTCCCTCTGCCATTGTAATTAGGCCTGAATTTCAGTAAGGCATTATATCATATTTGTATGGTATTGGGTTAAATATTATTAATAACATATGACTGTAGTCTCCAGAACAATAATTTATTACTTTCAAAATCCTGATACTCTTGAACTGATTACCTTCTCCCATTGTCAGTAAGGTGATATCAGATAAGGAGACATTACTTAATCTCGTACTAATATCATTACAAACTGGCACATGTTTGTGTGAATGTTCAACTAGTAGGCAAAGGAGAAGTGAGTTACTTAATCTGTTATGAAAATTCTTACAACTGGCATCTACTTTGTGTATGTAACCTATTTATTAACGAAATCATTAAAAAAAATATTTTGTATCTGGTAGTCTGATACATTGAGAACATTATTTTCAGCCTTTCTGTAGGTATGCCACTGTTGAGCTAAAAATAACTGTTTCTTTATTATTAGATAATTTCTAGCCATTTAATGCTAAACAGTATAGACATTTCACTAAAAGAGACTGTTTGCCACATACAGACCCCAGGAAAACCAGCCTTGGGAAGATGTAATTAAGTATGATGATCCAGTTAAGTTTTTCTATATAATTGTTATTGATTTTATATAAATATTTCAGAATTCAAAAAACATTAAATCCTTACATTCAATTATTTCAACATGTAAATGTGCATAAGAGAGACACATAACTGCAGATATTGAGGAACTTGAACTTGAAGATACACAAATGTAGGTGTATCAAGGAGGACAAGGAAGTAGAACCCTTATCAAGTCATTAAAAAAAGAGGCCTCAGTCAATAAACAATGGTGCAAGCTGTCACGAAATGAGATACTGTCAGCACAGCTAGCTGGAATTTTGTAAATAATTATATGCCATTTAAGAATACTGTATCAAAATGATTTATATAAGATGCTTGTGTTACAACTGTATTAGAACTGTATGTTGTGTGTATATCAAACTGGTTTGTACAGACGTGTGTTGAAGGGATATTTTGAAAAGTGTTTGAGTTGCATCCGCAGTGTGCCCTGCTGGAAGAAAACAGAAATGTGCATGCACTATTGTAACTGTCTAAATGTATATATTTTAACAGTGGAAGTGGAGGTTGACTTCAGTCTAGCAAATTTTAGAAAAATAGCTGAAATTAAATGGAGATGGCAATCCCATGAGATGTCAGTCACTACTCACTAGACATTTAACTACTCCTCTCTGAGCTAATTTTGATTTTAGGAAATCCTGAATTTTTTATGGAAATTGTGTTACCTTGTTGCCTAGACTTTACATGTGTGTTCCAGACCTAGATGTTTGTTAGGAGCAGACTTTTTAGAAGTTCAGAAAGTGACAAGATGCCTGTTGCAGTTTTATGTTTAACTTACACCTCTCTTCATACTTTTGCTGACTGATGATGATTTGGGTGAATATTTACTGATGCGGATATGACTGTGTTTAGAGTTGACTGGGGCATGTTTACTGATATTAATGCTGTGCAGAGGTGTTCTGGGCTACAGTTTATGTCAAATGATCCTTGAAGTTGTTAATTTTGCTCTGTATTTCAATCTGCCATGAAACAGTTTGTGCAAGGAAAATCTTCTGCATCGTTCTGGGTAGTCTGTGCAATTAAATCAGTTTGGTCATTCTCAGTAGCTTGGATATTTTTTTAATATTTAATTGTTTCTGTGTATTTGTTTTTGGACAGTGTGGATATTGTGTTCTAAAAAGAATAGCTGTTTATCACTTTCAGGCAGGCATTGCATGGCCTTCTTAAACTGCAGTATGGAATATGACTATGGTACCACTGTTTCACTGGGTAAATTAAATAACCTTTGAAAAAAAAGCTGAGATGTTTGCCAGAGATCTAAAAATAATTGTCAAGTGTGTGTGTGAATGTAGCATATATTGTTTGAAGATGTATTAAGCTGGCTTTCTATGACATTATCTTATTTTTGTTAATTTAATTTTTTTTTTTTGTTTTGTTTTTTTTGGTGGGGGCAGTATAACCACCAAAGGAGTAATTCAAGAGGTTGTACCTCCACAAGTGTGCAGATTTATTATGCCTACACCTCCTCTTAGAGGTGTGAATTTACTCAAAAGCAAATGTTGGGTGCTATGATTTTTGATGTTCCCCTGCTATGTAAGAATGCAAAGTGTTTTACAGTTTCAAAAGTCATGAACATTAATGTTGCCACACAGAAAGTGGGCAGAATTGTCCTTCAGATTTATATTAAGACATTTTATTCTACCATAATTTTGTGTGATAAAGTATGTTACAGACGTTTTATTTTCTTGATGCTGTTATATGTGGCCAACACTAGCCACTGTTATGCTCTAGCATGAGACCAGCACTTAACCACTGAGAGGTGCCTAACAAAGCTTTGTTTTATTAAATACCTTTTTTATGTCAGACAGGTGCTAAACAAAGTTGTTTTTTCTCATATTCTGAGCTTAACCTTGGAATTCCATGTACTACAACACAAGGTAATCAGACAGTTGAATGAAGTAAGAGATTCACAATATATAGCTGTTATCTGCTTCTACCTAAGTGATGCCTACTACCCCAAATACATGACTGAGGGCATTTGTGACTAAGTGTGTGAGAGGTGATCAAAACTTTGTGAATCCCAACTTATTGAAGTACGTCTGCTATTAATCACATTACAGTTCCTTATGTCGGCATAAATCGTATTACTGTGAAATAACACATTTCATAGATTCATAGGTTGGTACTAGGCTATCGGCCCTAGGGCCTATACAAGCCTAGCCATAACAATTCCCTGGCTATTTCTTCCCACACTATTTACTTCCCTGGACCCTGTCTAGCAGGGAGACTGATGTGATCCCCAGAGTGAATTTCCTTTCTCCCATCCTATCGTCAAGGTTCCTTTTGAAGTGGGCCAAAGAGGCGCTCTGCTTGACATGTATAGGCAGTCTGTTCCAGAGTCTGGGGAATCTGTGGGTCAGGAACCTATCCCTCCAGCATGTTTTGTTTATTGTGATGACAAGGTTTAGATCCCTAGAGCGTGTGGCTCTGTGGGATTGGGATTTCTTTAAGTGTAGCATGTCCAACAGCTCTGAAAGTTTGACATGGCCTTGTATGTTAAGCAGAGATCGCCTCTGAGTAGACAATATGCGACAGGGTATAGCTGGAGTTTTTTTAAGGTGGTCAGCATAGTGCATTTGCTTTAGGCCTGTGATTCTTTTAGTGAGGTATTTCTGCAGCCTTTCCAGTTGTTGCAGATGTCTTGAGAGGTACATACCAAACGGGGCATTGTATTCTATAATGGGTCTAATAAGGGATGAGTACAGTGGGACAATGACCTCCTTTTTCCTGGATGAAAAGCCCTTAGTGATGAGGTGTGCCACATAGAAGGATTTCCTGACTGTTGTGGCAATGTGGTTATCAATGGTGAAACCACTGTCCACCTGTGTTTAGTGTACTGCCACCTATGTGGTAATTCATGGGTACATGTTTTTTTCCCAAAGGGGATAACTATACATTTCTTGGCATTGAGCTTGAGTCCATGGCTCTGGCACCAAGCATCTGTTTCTGTAAGGCCCTTTTGTAGAGTATCCACATCATTTGAGGATTCAATAATGGCTCCCAGTTTGCAGTCATCTGCAAACTTTGTTAGCCAGAGTCCCTTAGTGTTGGCCTGTACTTCAGAGAAGTAGATGCCAAACAAGAGCGGTCCCAGGACTGGACCCTGAGGTACTCCACTTGTCACTTGTCTGGATTTTGATTTGGAGTCGGCTACTTTTACAGTGTGGGTTCCGTCAGTAAACCAGTTGGCAACCCATCGAGTGATGTAGGGATTAATGTCCAGCTTAGTAAGTCTATCTATGATTCCAGAGTGGGGGATGGTGTCAAAGGGGTTGACAAGGTCCAGATAGGCTGTGTACTGCCTTACCCTTGTCCACGGCTCTGGAGACTGATTCGAAGAAGTCAGTCAGGTTCAGGAGACAAGATCGGCCCTTCACGAATCCAAACTGGGTGATGTCCCATGTTTGAAGGTTGCCAATGTCCTTGTTTATAAGTTCCATGATAATACGTTCCATGGCTTTGCAGATCAGGCTTGTCAGACAGATGGGGCGGTAGTTCCCAGGATCCAAGGTGGATCCCCCCTTGTGGAGTGGGATAACTGTAGCTGTGCGCCACTCAGTGGGCATGAAACCTGAGGTGAGGCTATGATTAAACATGACACTTAGGTGAGGTGCCAGTTCATTTTGTAGTTCATGTAATACATAGCCCAGGATGTCATCTGGTCCCATGGATGGTGTATTCTTAGCTTTGGAGAGAGCGTTTTTTACCTGTGTGGCCATTATTACCAGAAGTTTGCAATCTTCCGGTATTGAGATGGGTCGTTTATTGGCTGAGAGGGGGGTGAAGTTGGCACTGAATTGATCTGCCAGGATATTGGCAATATCCTTAGGATCAGTATATTTAATGCCATTCTGTTGTAGCAGATCTGAGCATTGCCATTTAGATTCTTGACGTAGTTATAGAATGCCTTGTGGTTGTCTTTGGAATCTTTGGCAATTTTATTTTCATAACTAGCTTTGGAGAATTTTATGAGGGATCTCAGCTTCTTACTGAGGCTGGTAAGGGAGTTTTTTGCATCCTGGGATTTTCCTCTTTTCTGCAACAGTTTCTTCCTTTTGTTGTAAATTTTGTTTATGGCAGGGGACAACCAGATTGGCTTCCTTTTTTTGGAGGAGAGCATCTTGGTTCTATTTCGGATGGCACAATTCATGCATGAGTGGATGTGCTCATACAGTGCCTTAGTGTAGGATTCAGCAGTCGAACTTTCAGTTCCCGTCTGCATGGGTGTCATGAAGTTTGTCACTTCTGACTTGAGTAGCATGAAGTTGGCTTTGGAGAAGTTTTTTTATGGAGGTTTCCTTACTGGGGGTGGGGGTGGGTTGTGGATGTTAAGGGTGATTAGCTTATGGTCAGAACTGACCAACGAGGAGGTGACCATAGGTGTGGAGGGGTGTTTGGTTGTATCTTAATATTTTCCAGTATGTTTAGAAAAGTGTAGTGAGAATCTTGGGGCATGGTGGGGATCTCACCTGGAGAATTTCAGACGCATTGTGTTGGGCAACTAGCCTGGTTGTGTGAATATCTTTGGTGAATATGGACACTCCTCCACCTTTAGTGTTTCAGTCCTGGTTTAGTGGCCGAAAAGTGTGTTAAGAGTTGTAGCCTGGTATTGCAGGGGTGCTCTCTGGAGCCTTGAAGCAGGTCTCAGTTACTGCACAAATATCGATGTTCTCCATTTTTAGGAGTGCCTCAAGAGAGTGCATTTTGAGGTTTAGACTTCTAGCATTGAGTAGTATTACCTTCAGAATGTGTATGCTTGTACCTGTTACAGTGATGGCTTTGTCCTTTGAACTTTGCCTAAAAAAGGCACTATAGGGGTGGCAAGAGCCTTAGCCAGTAACCTGAATCCCAGGGGCGACAGATGCAGACCATCTCTGGCAAAGCATTGTGGTCTGTTGATCATGTCATCCCAGGCAGACAGATACTGGATCCCCTTCGAATGACACTAGAAGCTTAGCCAATTTTTGAAGTCACTCATTTTGTCCTTATATTGTGGTATCATTCTGGGCGAAGGCAGGATGCTACTCAGGGCTAGGGTCATACCTTTCTGGGCCACACGATCCAAGAGCTCTTCCATGTCTCTTTTCATGTAGTCCAGGGAGGTACATCTCAAATAATTCACTCTAACATGGACCATGACAGAGTCATATTTGTACGTGTTGTGGAGTGAATTGAGTGCATGCGTTATGTGGCAGATCCTGGCAGCTGACAGGCAGCTGACTGTAATTTTCTCCTTGTTCAGCCTGGTGAGTGGGACATCAGTGTGCCTGACTACAGAGTCACCTATGACTAAAGTGTTAGGTATGTCATCTTGCCTGAGGAGCTGTTGCTGGGTGGCACACTGGTGTTGTGAGCTATGTGACACTATGGTTGTGATTGGTGTTTGTTTGCATTTCAGCTTCAGAGGTCCTTGTTGCTTGGGCAGGTTACAGTTAAGGGCCTCCTCATACCTGGATTTAATGTTGCTAAGTGTGGGTGTTGGTGGTGTGGGTTTAGAAGGGCTATGTGTTGCTTGAGGTGTAGTGCAGGTGTTAACCTTCTCCTCTTGACTTTCTAGCACAATCTTGGGTGGAGAGAGCTTTGCTTCCAGTTTGGCTATGTAAGTGCATCTCTCGCAGGTTGTAGTGTGTACATGAGGCAATTGCTGCATTGCCCCAGTATGCCCAGATTCACCAGGTGGACAGGAGAAATCAACGGAATCTGACCTTTGTACATGCCTGGTTTGGTGCTTTTTTTTGGAAAGTACAGGAGCTGTTTTCCCTTGCCTTAACAAGGTACTTTGCAATTATAGGCTGTTTAGTGCCTACAATTAATTTCTCCTTATTAACAAGGAGAGTTAAGTGCTTGTATCAGTTTAAGGCTTCCTAGTGCTTTCCAGCAGGTATTAGAGCAAGTGCTAGTCACAGGGATGCTTAAAGGTAAGATGAAAAGAATGGTGTATCCTAAATACTGCAGTGTGCACTAGATGTGAAAGTAGGTAACTTAAGTTTTACCTGTCTAAAAAGTTAAGTTTTAGTGGAGAGTCACTATTTTTAAACCAGCAAGATAGATTGAAAGGGGGTGGTCACTTTTGTATTCTGGCACTATGGAATACAGTAGGATGGCCAATAAATTTAAATAGTTGGAGGGGAGTGATTTCACAAAATGATAATTTTGTGCTTACTCACACAAGCCAGTGAAAGCAGAGAGGAAATGAGATATAGGGTCAAATTAACATAAGAGGCAGGCAACTAGAAAGACAGTGGTATTTAAGAACATGACAGTGAGTGGGTGGGTGAGTGGGGAAAAAAATTCTGCCTAACTCGCAAGAGACAGAGCCGTGGTGTCTTTTGAGGTTTTAATATGCAGCTAAAAGCAGAATACAAGTAAAACACAAGGTAAAGAAAACAAATCACAGTATTCAAAATATAAAAAGGCAATAAAGTAATACAAAAAACAACAAATAAAAAGCAAACTAACCTTTCATACCCAGCAAAGTGTAGCAGAGTCTGGTGAGCTTTTCTAGTAAAGCACATAGTTCTGTAACCATGGATTTACTATACACACACACACACACACACACACACACACACACACACACACACACACACACACACACACACACAGATGCACAGACACACACACACACACACACACACACACACACACACACACACACACACACACATACACACAATGTAAGGTATCTGGGAGAAGTAGCCCCCTATATATTGTGCACATGAGAGCATAGCTCTACTGCAAAAAAATGTACATTGGGATTTTTTGTTCTTTTACAGTTTCAATTTTCCTTATGATTTATGAAATTGTGTTTTGTTGCTGTATTAGTGGTGATTTTTTCAATGGACGTGATCATGGAATATGAAGTTGCTTTCTTTTTTTTCTTTTCTTTATTTGTCTTTTGATAGTGTGAAGTTTGATTAGATGATATGCTTGCTATAGACTATGTGAGTTTTATGTATACAGTATTTTAAATAAAGCACAGTGCAGTAGGTCATTATTTGTGTTGCATATAATACAAATAAATGAGATAGAGAACTTAGTGTATATGTTTCATATTAGGCACTACGTGCAGGAAGTATTATATGATTTTTAGTCTGCACCATGTTTTTACTTGAAAATCCCAGACTGTCGCTGCCATTATTCGAAACATCTACACCCAGTGGCCCTGTGTGCTGGCAGAAAGTGTGATAAGGCACATAGTGTCACTGGAGGCATCACCAGGTCCCATGATTGCTGTTATCACAATCAGCATTATAGGAGATCCCATGACATACAGCCTTCACCTACATATGTGACGCCAATACCTCATTTATCTCCTATAGAAGGTCTGTGATAGCGTATACTTGTGGAGATGACGCACCTGCAAGACAAAACATATGTAACACATGTAGCCTGTTGTACTTGTAGTGCAGGAAGTGCAGTGTAGTAATACACAGACTGGAGTGAAAGAACACACACACATATGCAAGCACAGGCATGTGCAGGGTATGGCACACTCATCTCTGATTGAGCAATGCCCTACACAGTATCCAGAGCAATAAACTGGCAACAAACAAAATGAAAAGGGATCAGGAGACAGAGCACCATACAGCATTCACCATCAGACTGCAGGGATACCCCATCCTTCCAGCCACCATTTTAATTACTATGTCATCTCATTCCATGCCTCTGGTACCAGAAATGTCTCTTCCAGTGTCATAATGTCTTCTGGTGCCAAAGCATCATCACAACCAGCAAAAGGTACCATGCTGTTTGATGACACATGCTTGAGATCTTCACAATCATGAATGCTTATCATGCACCACTGAATGATTTGTATGCTCTTCTTATGCCCCAAACTATTTACCTTTAGAAGAATTATTTCTCTGTGCCTCTTCCTGGGAACTTTTTGCTACATAGCTGCTCAATATTACACCTTCCTACTATGTGTCCTCATTAGGAACACTGTTCAAATTTTAGACTTGCTCTTCTTCTTCCTGCAGGTTATATCCTCAGTCAAAGTGAAACAAGACACAAATAACATGTATATGTTAAGATCCCTGGCTATACATAGTCTGAGATCTGTACATTCACAAAGACAGCTGTGTACAATATGACTGCTGAGTGTATAACTTAAAAGAGGTATACTTCTGGAGAATAACAGCTTACAATAAATCAAATGGCAGCCAGATAGATACAAGTACAATGTTCCTGAGGAAATAAGTGTTTAGTGAGTTACAAGCATTCTAAAAGATGCTGCATCATTCCAGTCCACTTACAGACATAACATTATAAGGCAAACTCAATGTAAATCCTTCTGCCTGAATAACTATACACCATACTACAGACAATGGACAAGAGTAATGTACAAACGATGCTGGTAAATGTGCCATTCTGTCGCTAACAAACAAGTCAAAAGATTATAGTCTTACAGCTCCATGCCAGCAATGATAAGCTTAATCAGCAATGTCACAGAAAAGAACCTCTTCAAGATAAGCTACTTGTTCAGAAGATGATGGTAGGCAGTAGCGTTAATTTAGGAAACAGAATATTTTCAACTGGGATTATGCTAGTACAAAGGATTACAGTAATAAAAGGGAGGAAATGTAACAGAAAATGAAATGAAGTCCTCAACAACTGTAGAAGAATGCAGCATGACATAAAACCTCACTGATGGGATGTGTCATTTAGTTATAGTTAGTGTAATATTAGTTTTACAATATGACCCCAGCTTATAAATAAGCACTCATTAGAGGTGCAAGCTTAACTGTGTGTCCTTTTTTAGCTTGATAGTCTTTATATATCTCAGTAGGTTCCCCCCACCATACATTAAATCTACTTTACAGCCCAGGGCATCCCCAGTCACTGTCACAGTGCAATCCTTCTGAGGCTCATTTGTCTTCTTACGGCAACTCATCAGTAAGCACCCCCACTGAGAGGTCTTCCCTGGTGGGATCTGACCACAAATCAGCCTCATATTGCACCTGACCACCCCCCCCACCCCCCCAGCAGCAATTAAACTAAAAAACTTCTCCAAAGTAGATTTTAACCTCTTACGGGATGGTATAAATAGCTTCACTGCACCCCCCAATGGAATTGACAACTATGCCGAGTTCTGCACCAATGCTTTATACAAACACCTGTATAACTGCATTGATTTTGCCGTACCTGATAGGACCAAAACAAGCTCCTCAAGAAAGAGGAAGCCTGCCTGGTGGACAACTGCCATTAACAGGCTTTACAACAAGAGGAAGAAATTGCTGTCTATGAGTAAGAGGAAGCAAGTCCTAAACTGGAAACACTCCCTCTTCAGCTTAAACAAGCAAATAAGACTTCCTGTGAAGTCCTCCAAAGCAAACTATGAAGTCAAGCCAAAAAAAAACATAAAAACTAGTACTACAAATACTCGGAAGAAGCAGAAGGGTAAATCAAGAATCAGACACTAAATTATAAATTTTGTAAGCACTTTCGTCCGTATTTATTAAAATGAACCTCTTCAGACAACAAGACCAAAGCAAAGGACACAGTTTAAATAACCCTCCATGAAATCATGTGACCCAAAAAGAAATTACGTCACTGAAACAAATCTTTAGAAACACCACCCTCTTGTGGTTCAAAAACTGAACTACAACTAAATAAACAGTCGATTCATTCGTAAAAGTACCTGGCATCACATATGAACACTTAAATCCAAAAATATTATGTATCCAATGCCTTCAATTTTAATAAGCACTGTATTGAGCATGTATCAATATCAGTCTAGGATGTCTAAAATATAGAATACGGGCACATATGAAACTGTGTTGAACAAAGTGAATGAGGCTTATGCTAGAATTAAATCTCATATCAATGACTTGCTGATTGATTTCCTTATTGATATAAATTTGTATAATTATTTGAATATACCTTCACCATTAATCCCAGTTATTTTTGGGACCCCCAAAATCCATAAGGACTTACATGAACCCCCCCTTATGACTAATAGTGGATGGAAGAAATTCCATCACTTATGCTTCTGCGAAATTTGTAGATAGTAAGCTTAAAAGATTTCTCGAACATGAATTCCAAATTTGTAAAGATTCATGGTCCTTTCTTGACAAAATTAATGAGCTCGATTTTAAGGTTGAATTTAATTTTCTAACTGTTGATGTCAGAGATCTTTACACAGTCATCCCCCATGAGTTGGAGATTCAATGGGTAACTGATTTTTTATTAAAGAAAGCAGCAACCACTGATTACATGAGCCTAATAGGAGAATTATTAGATTAATTTTGGCTAATAATTTCTTATATTTTGATGGCCAATATTTCTTACAAAAAGGAGGGGTTGCTATGGGTTCACCATGTGGGGCCAGTTTTGCTAACGTCATGGCCATGTGGGGACATGAGTTTTTATATACAAGCCTCATTATTAGAGAGAAGATATTTTTTACACCCATTACCTAGATGATATTTTTATCATCATAAAGGGTAATGCTGATACAGGTTTAGAATTGCTTGAATATTTTAATAATTCTACTGATTTTCTGGAATTTACTTCTGATTATAATTCTGATGTGATTTCATTTTTAGGTATTGAATTAAGGAAAGACAAGGCAAATTTTAGATATACCTCGAAGATTTTTAGAAAAAGTACATATTCTGCTCCCATCCTTTTCACCAAATCTGCTCTGTTGTAAAAGGCCAATTGGTCCAAGCGGCTGGGATGGCCAGTTTAGAACAAGACTTTTTTAATGAGTGTGATAATTTAATGAGTATGTTTCTTAAATAATATCCATCTATTTTAGTGGACCAATTAATTAATGAAGTACAAAGTAAGAGATCTACTGGGTTCTTTAAACCAATTTTAAATGATGAGGGCTGGATGGAAAGCCCTGGAAGATTTGGTGGCCATAGAGTTCAAGAGAGTAATTTATCGACAACTAGTTTTAGTCTGAGTTTCATTACACCATTTAGTATTGATGCTATTCACCTTAAGGAAATTTTACATAAAAAATGAAACGTATTGTTGGATGATATTAATTTAAAACAGAAATTAGGTGATCATCCTAGGGTTGTTTTTAAGAAAGGTAGCAATTTTAACAATTTATATGATTCTAAAAATTCATTTGATTCTAAGAAATTTCCTTTAACTAGATACCCTGGAATGTAAAAGTGCGAAGCTTGCCCTTACTGTACATATGTTGATGCTGAGAATAATTTCACAGTCCGTAAGTCCAATTATAATATTAAGGGTTTGTTTAACTGTAACTCTACTCTAAAGGCATGGTTTATCAGGCTAAGTGCTTGTTCTATGAAAGTTTTTATATAGGTAAAAGAGAACGCAGATTTAGAGAACGACTATATACTATTATACTATTATATTATTAATAAATTGCATGTTCATAATGCCCTAGCCAGACATATTATGACCTTCCCAGAACATCATTTTAAATTCAAAGTAATTGAGCAAGTTTTGTCTGATGAAAGATGAAGTCCTTGGACTCTTAAATTGGAACACTATGAACTTAAGTGGCAAGGTCGATTAAATGTGCATAGCTTTTCTGGGTTGAATGATACATGCTCAATCCAGTGTTTATTAAAACTGAAGGCACTGGATAGGTAATATTTTTGGTTTTAAATGTTATGTGATGGTTTTTATGGTTGTATTTCAATTTAATGTGTTTTCTGTTTTATCATATTATATGATAGCCAGGTACTTTTATGAATTAATTGACTGTTTATTTAGTTGTAGTTCAGTTTTTGAACCACAAGATGGTGGTGTTTCTAAAGATTTGTTTCAGTGATGTAATTTCCCTTTGGGTCACATGATTTAATGGAGGGTTATTTAAACTGTGTTCTTTTGCTTGTTCTGTGTCTGAAAGAAGTTCATTAATAAATAATACAGCAGCAAGCACTTATAACATTTAGTCTTTTGTCTCTTTTTTTATTCTTCCTTTCTTTTGTATTACTACTTTTATTACTTTTTTTTTTTTTTTTTTTTTTTTTTTTTTTTTTGGGGTTGGGAGTTGGCAGTGGGAATAGAATAAGGCACTCCTTTACTATTTTCACAGAAAGTAGTTTAAATAAATTCAGTAGCAAACAAACTTTTGTTGCAACAATTGCTCTTAAATGGTGAATGGGTGAATTTCTCCTTCCTTTTTTCACCTTCAGAAACTGTTGTTAATTTGTGGAATATGAGGCAGGATACTTTTGTGGACAATGGAAATCAAAGTTTTTGTTCTACTGCCTCTCATGTGCCCCAAACGAATCATGTGCGAGCAGACATTTACCCGAACAGTGCCAATGATATTAATGAAGGCACTAATGGACCAGGTGACTCTTCCACACTAAATCAGTTTTCCATAGGGCTTATTGGTGTTCCAGTATTACAGGAGTAGCTGAACAAGCATCCAGAAGGTATCAGCAGTTCTGATGATTTAAATTTAGGAGCATCGGCCAATGGATGTGATATTAATAAGAATTTGAAACTGTTTGACTATAAGTTAGTTAAATATAAAACATTATAGCTGGAAATCATTTATTTAAAAGAATGTTTACACAGGCATCAAATCCATAAAGGCTTAAGACAGTGACATTTTCCTAACGGCCTTGAGCCTAACTCTCCCTTTTATTTTGAGCTATTGAAATTGTTTGATAAACAATGCTGTGACTTTATAGAAATGCTGATCAAGCATTATTCTATACTGCTGGACTCACTTGCAGGGGATTTGGATGTCCCCGATAAGTTAATTAGAACTGATGTCAATTTCCTAAGGTATAAATATGAATATAGCATATTATTTGAAAGCATTGATCAGTATTTGAATAAATTGAGAGAAAACAAAGTAAAAAAAAAAAACTTGAAAGGGGCATATGTGATTATGAGAAGGGAGTAGCCTACCCCCCAACCCCCACCTTCACAAATTTGGGGTAATTCTGGTGGTGACAATGAAATAAGAACTTCTGATACTAATGTCAGTGAGGACATTAGTATAAATATCCATGAGAACAATCATGATGTCATGTCGGAACAACAACTTAGATGTAGTGAAAGCTTAAGAGAGCAAAGAAGTCAACAGCCAAGGCCTACACCTAGTACCACTAACAACCAGTCAAATAACCAGGATTCTTTACATCTTTGAGGAGACATCAAACAAGCCATTCTGGACATGAAGTCAACAGAGAATGTGTACAGGTTGTTACTAATACACAAGGCGGCTTTAAATGTTTCAATTATGCTGATGTCAATGTTGAAATTTCTTTAAGGGTTTAACTTTTGTTCCATCAAGGAGAGCAGACCTTGCTAGTACTAGTTTGCACTTAAAACTATTCATACATAAAATGAACCTAACATTATTGTTTGGTTCTTGTACTTGTTCTGATGACAATTCAGAGTCAGTGGTTCATTGAATCCACCATTCCACCCTTTATTAGGTGGAACATATTTGGTACTTTGAAATGGAGTCATTACTGTGTAAACAATGTAAATGTGATAAGATGTATAATTTAAATAAGGATGAAAGAGGAGGGCTGCTCTTTATGGATATGGGTAACTATCAGTCTAGGATGTCTAAAATATTGACTATGGACACATATGAACCTGTGTCATTAAATGAAGTTTATGGGGCTTATGCCAGAATTAAATCTCATATAAATGACTTCCTGATTGATTTCTCTATTGATATAAATTTGTATAATTATTTGAATATGCCTTCACCATTTATCCCAGTTATTTTTGGGATCCCCAAAATCAAAATCCACATGACCCCCCCCTTTAAGGTAGTGGATGGATGGAAAAGAATTCATTCACTTAAATTTGTGCAAATTTGTTAGAGATAGTGCTGAAGATTTCTCGAACATGATCTCCAAATTTGTAGATTCATGGTCCTTTCTTAAAAAAAAAATGAGCTTCGAATTTAGCGAGTTTAATTTTAATTTTTTTGATTTTAGATATCTATATCTATACACCCATGGTTTGAGATTGGGGGATGGGTAACTGATTTTTGATTTTTTTAAGCAGCAACCACTGATGACATCAACCTAATAGAATTAATTTATTTTTATTTTCTTTTTTTTTTTTTTTGACATATTTTATTCAAAACAAAAAGAGGGCTTGCTATGGGTTCACCATGTGGGCCCAGTTTTGCTAACGTTGACATGGCCATTTGGGAACATGAGTTTTTATCATTCCCATCATTAGAGGGAAGATATTTTTTACACCTGTTACCTGGATGATATTTTTTCATCATAGGGTAGTAAATGCTGATACAGTTTAATATTACTGATTATTTTTATATTCTCTAGGATTTTCTGGAATTTACTTTATAATTCTAATTTGTTATGTTTTTTCAGTTTTGATATTGAATTAAGGAAAGACAATACAAATTTTAGATATTAGAAGAGTTTTTAGAAAAAGTACATATTCCATTTTCTTTTTTCATTTTTCTAGCTCCATCCTTTTCACCAAAAATGCTCTGTTGTAAAGGCATTGATCAGGCTCAAAGGTTGTGGGTGTCAATTAATTTAGGGACAGGTTTCTTAAGCTACATTTAGGGTAGGCTATACATCTATTCAACCAAACCAAAAGTCAAAAGAGCTCTACTGGGCTCTTAAACCAATTTTAAATTAAGAGGGCTGGGCTGGGAGGGCTGGCTGAAAGGTTGGAAGGTTAGGTTCAAGAGAGTTTCAGAGAGTAGTTTATTGACTGGTTTTAGTACTCTTTTCATTACTCTTTTTTTCTAATTCAAATTCTGCCTTTAAAAAAAAATTTATTTTGTTGGATGTATGATATTAAAAAAACAGAAACCAGGTGATCATCCTAGGGTTGTTTTAAGAAAAGGTGGAAAATTAACAATTATGATTCTAAAAAAAATTTATTTCATTTTGATAAATTCAACTAGATGCCCTGGAATGGAAAACTGTGTGCCCTGGGTACATAAAAAGTGTGAAGCTTGCCCTGTACATACCATATAATAAGTCCAATTAAAAGTTCATTAGTAGGTTAAACTGTAAGAGATCAGGTTTAACTTTAATCTACTATGCTATCTGTTGTTTATTATATTAAAAGTGCTTATTCTGCAAGAGTTTTTATATAGGTAAGAGAAATCTATATTTATATTATAAATTATATATTTATACTATTATATTATTAATAAATTAGCCAGACATAATGCCCTAGCCAGACATATATGTTTTTCCCAGAAATTTAATTTAGCATTTTGTCTGATGAAGAATAATTCTTGGACTCTAAGAGGGCATCCTTGGACTCTTAATTGTGGCATAGTAACTTATTTGGGATTTTGCTTTATATGCTTTACATTGATGACGTATTCAATGAATGAGGCATAAACTATGCATAAAACTATTTTGGTTTTAAGTGTTTATGTGTGATGCTTTTTATGATTGTATTTCAATTCAATGTGTTTTCTGTTCTATCATATTATATGTTAGCCAGGTACTTTTACGAATGAATCGACTGTTTATTTAGTTGTAGTTCAGTTTTTGAACCACAAGATGATGTTGTTTCTAAAGATTTGTTTCAGGGATGTAATTTCCTTTTGGGTCACATGATTTAATAGAGGTATATATAAACTGTGTTCTTTGCTTTGCTCTTGTTATCTGAAGAAGTTCATTTTAATAAATACGGGCAAAAGCGCTTACAACATTTATGATTTAGTGTCTGATTCTTGATTTACCCTTACACATCTTCCTAGTACTTATGTTACTAAACTATGAATTCAAATTAGCTTCCTCAACTAAGGACAACCATAAGACATTCTTTAGTTACATCTGTAACCTAAAAGGAAAGGCCCAGATTTGTGCCAAACTGGTAGTTAATGATGCTACATATACTTTGCCGGTGGACATAGCTAACTGGTTAGCTGACAGGTTCTGTGAAAACTTCACTCTACTGTGCCTGCCACAATATCCCATGACATCCTTACCACCTGTCTCCTACCTTGTATTTCTAAAGAGCAGGTTGGAAATGCCCTTTCTAAGGCCAAAAACACAGCATCTATGGGACCTGATAATATCCCAGGCTGCGTCCACCATTGTCACCAACAAGAATTATCAACACCATTGGGTACTCTTTTAAATCATAGTCTAAGCACCAGCTTCATCCCAGATGAATGGAAAATGGACACTGTTATTCTCTTGCACAAAGGTGGTGCTTCCACTGACCCTGGGAACTATAGACCTATTAGCCTGACTAGCCTTATCTGCAAGGCTATAGAGTGAATCATCATGGACCTTATCAGCAAAGATATAAGTAATCTCCAAACACTTGACCCTACTCGGTTTGGATTTGTCAGAGGGAAATCATGCCTGTTAAACCTGGTGGATTTCTTTGAGATAGTCACCAAGAATGAGGGATAATCTGTGCATACAGCCTACCAAGACTTAGCCAAGGCTTTTGATACTATCCCCCATTCAGGCATCATTGACAAACTTAACCAGCTAGGTACGCAGGAATGGTTAAGGAGAGGTGAATTTTAAACAAATAATGAAAGGTTAATATTGGCCCAAGGTGTAGTGGTACACTGCTGGTTTTTTACAAACAAAGTCTGAACAAAGAAACAAACAAATGTAGTGATTTTTTAAACAGGAACAGATTTGGATATGTCTCACATCTTGTCTTGTAGCTGGATATACTAAGCAGAGAAGGACTGTATACTGAAAGGCATAATAATGTGGCAAGACTGTTGCACTGGGGATTGTGCAAACATTATGGTATTGAAATGGCTGAAAAACATTGGAAACATGAACCACAAAGCATCATAGAAAATGATGACAGTTGTATCACATGGGATCACCCACTACCAACAATTCAAAAAACAAATGCGAGAAAACCACATGTAGTAGTCCATGAAAATGACAAAATTAGTCACGTAAAAATCTACTGCCAATCATTAGCAGACCGGAGTTCCGCTGTGGCGACCCCTAACCGGGAAAAGCTGAAAGACACAACAACAACAACAATATTGAAATTGCTACACCCAGTGACTACAGTGTCTTATGTACAGAGAGACACAAAGTCATAAAATACCAGAATTTGCAGGCAGAAATGAGGGCAATGTGGAAGAAGGATACCCTGAAGTTCCAGAAGTAGTAGTGGCAACAGGTCTTATAAAAAAGAATTTACTATCATACTTGGATATGTTACATGTAACTCCATATGATTTGCAGGAGGAGTCATTACAGGGCACATTGCAGGTGCTGCAAAGAGCACTTTTGGCAAACATCAAAGATTGAAACAATAGTAATTTCATGAACTTTAATCGTACTTTAACTTAGGAATAGGTCCATTCCCATTATGGTATTAGAAACACAAAAGACTTGGAGAAATTAAAAAGAAACTAGGTATCAACCCTTTTATCATTAGATGGTCACTAACTGGCTCACTGATAGAACACATATAGTCAAAATAGGGGAATCTACCTCCAACAGCAGACCTGTAATCAGTGGTATTCTACAGGGGTCAGTCCTGGGACCTCTAATTTTTAGAATCTATTTCTCTGACCTAAAAGCAAAAATGAAAGGTCTGTGGCTGACAAAGCTGACTGATGACAGCAAACTGGCAGCAGTCATAGAATCTCTAAATGAAGTCAACAACCTACAAGAGGGTCCTACACAAATGATTGGTGCCAAAGTCATGGCCTTAAACTCAATGCAAAAAAATGTATTATCATGCCTTTCACTAAGAGTGATGTTCCTGCTAAGTACCACATCAATAGCAACACTGTAAGTATGCATTCAGTGGTGAGAGACCTGGGCACACAGGTTGACAGCAATCTTACCTTTGATGACCATGTTTCCACAGTGGTAAGAAGGGCATTCTGTATTGCTCATTTCAAAAGTAAGGTAATTGCCTCCAGGAAAAAAAGAAGTTATAACCTCCCTGTACTTTTCCCTCATTAGGCCAGTAATTGAGTACAGTGCCCCTTTTGGTGTGTACATTTCCAAGCACCTGCAGCAATTGGAGAAACCACAAAGGTTCCTCACAAGGAAAATTCAAGGTCTTCATCATCTGTTCTATGTGGATTGTCTGAAATCACTGTCACTTTATTCTGTTTCATACAGACCACTCAGAGGTGATCTCTGCCTTACATATAAGGCATTCTCTGACTCTGCTTTATTGGAAATGCTGCATATCTGCAAGTCAAATGGTACATGGGTTACTCACTGTAAAGACCTTAACCTGGTATGTGACATTAATAGAACCTGCTGGAGGGACAGATTTGTCTCAAAGAGGTTACCACCTCTTTGGAATGGACTACCACTTCATGTCAAACTGAGCATCTCAATGACCTTCTTCAAATGCAGTCTGGATGAATGGATGGGTACCCATAAATTCATGCCGGGGGTTCTACCTGTGTCCCTCTTCAACAAGGGCATTAGATGCTGATTGTGGAAATAAGAGTAGAACTTGGCTAGGTTTGCAAGGGCCCTAGGGCCATTAGCCTAGTAACTTCCTGTGAGCCTATGATGCTATGAAGTCATTAAGTGGTTAATTGGGCAATTTGTTTAAAAGCCTTTTCTGATTGCTTGTATTCATCTAAAGCTGTTTTTTAAGTGTATTTTTTACTGTTGATAAGTTATTTAAAGTTGTTTTAAGTGTATTTTTTATTGTTTTTGCCTTATCTTTTCAAAAAAAATGTTCCTTGTTTCCCACCTTTCTAAGCCAGTATAGTCCACTTTTCAGGCTAGTGCTGAATTCTGGACTGTGTTATAAGTTTCTGAGTTGTCCATACCTTACTTGGATAGCAGGAGGTTTCTCTGTTCACCTGTGAGAGAGGGAGCTTTGAGCAGCCATCTGTCTCTGGAGGAGTGGTTCCAGCCCAGAAGTTAGTAGTTTATAGGCCATTTTGGGCTAATTTCTATCCCTTTCATTTCCCTGCTGTAAAAACCACTTTTACACATCTGTCAGCACCAGTTAGCTGGGGCTAAATTATTCCTGGCTCCACCAAGTCTCCTCTTCAGTTTTTCCCTTGAAAGTAGTCTAACTCTCAACCTAAGCACTTAAAAAGCATCCTACAGTCCAGCACTTGCTCAGACCTAATAACAAGCACTAATATACCCCGACACTTGATTGCCCAGCAGGGCATGGCTCATTATTCACCCCTCACCAATCAAGCGACTAGGCAGCTCACCCTACTATTCAGGCATGACCAAAGGACAATTTCAGGCATACTCTCCAGTCCAGCTGGTGAACCTGGGTATCCTGAGGCAGTGTTACAACTGCCTCATGTACACAGACAACCCTCTCCTCATACAAAACATTAACATATGTGAGAGATGCAATTATATAGCTAAACTGGAGGCTAAGCTCTCTCCACCCAAGACTGGAACAGGCACTCATGAGGAGAAGGTTAACACGTGCACCACACCTTCAGCCTCACATAGACATACTAAACCAGCACTGGCAAAAAATACACATAAATACACAAAATCATACTCGGAGGTTCTAAATAAAAACCTGCAAAAGCATCATAGATCTCCAAAGCAGGCACCCAAAAAACCTGCACCTCCCCTCACAAACCAGACAACACATAAAACACAAAATCAGTGTGCTGAACAATCACAGCCCTTAAGGCGAAATAACATACCTAACACACTAGTAATAGGCGACTCTATAGTCAGTCACACTGATGTCCCACTCACTAGGATGGACAAGGAGAAGGTTACTGTTAGCTGCCTGTCGGGAGCCAGAATCCACCACATAACACAAGCACTCAGGTCACTCCAGAACAAGTACAAATATGACTCTGTCATCGTTCATGTTGGTGTGAATGACCTGAGACATACCTCCCTGAACTACATGAAAAGAGACATGGAAGAGCTATCTAATCATGTAGCCCTGGTGGGTATGACCCTGACCCTGAGTAGCATCCTGCCTTCACCAAGAATGATACCGCAGTATAAAGAAAAAATAATCAATTTCAACAATTGGCTAAGCTTCTGGTGTCATTCAAAGGGGATCCAGTGTCTGTCAGCCTGGGATCACATGCTCAACAGGCCTCGTTGCTTCACAAGAGACGGCTTGCACCTGACACCCTTAGGCTTTCGAATAGTGGCCAAGGCTCTTGCTGCCCCCATAGTGCCTTTTTTAGGCAAGGCTCAAACGTCAAACCCACCTCCGTAAACAGCACAAATAAAAAAATGAGGGTTATGCTACTCAACGCCAGGAGATTAAATCTCAAAATGCTTGTGCTCGAAGCACTCCTCAGTATGGAGAACGTCGACATCTGTGGGTAATTCTGTTGCACCCACAAGGGTTGATACATCCGAAGATATTAAGCCTCAAGCTGACAGCTTGGTTCTTTCACTTCCAGTAATTGCCAGGGAAAGCAACCTATCCTCCCCTGTCCACCACGTTCTTCTGGCTTCCCATAATCCACCCATCAGGAAACTTTATCTAAGCAAGTGGAAAAGGTTCATAATTTGGTCTCGTTAAAAGGCAGTAAACCCTTTTTCAGCCTTGCTTTCTATGGTGCTAGATTACTTATCTAACCTCCTTCATTGTGGAGCTGTAGCTTTTGACTATTCGAGTACACTTGACAACCTCCATTTTCCATAATGGTTTCAAGGACTCTTCCTTGATTTCATACTGCCTTTGTAAAACCTTTTTTAAAGGAGTTACACATATTAGGCCCTCCTTCAAACATTTGATGTTATTGCTGAATTCTGGTTTAGCAAAGTGCTTAATTTAATACTCTTACCTTTTGGAGCTGCTTAGACCACAAGAACTATTTATAAACTTATTGAAATACTGGAATACTTCGTTTATGATGAATCATAGGACATGATTAGTGTGGGGGGTGGGTTGGATACTTTACTTAAACATGTTGTGTTCTAAACAAAGGATTGTATTGAATACCTATTACTTCTCTGCAATCTTAGTTTATACATGGGATTGGAGAATGCTAAATTAAATTCTTTAATATATGTTGAGGTTGAAGAGCTCTGTTTAGTATGGTATCTAATTGTGGACAGAATTTTACATTTGACATTCCTTCTTTTATTCACAGTAAGGTGCTTAATCATCCTAGCAATTGAATTATGTGTACTATTGTAATCATAGTACGTACTGTTGTAATCATAATAAGTACTAGTAATCACTGTGCTTGGTGCCCTTTCTGCTTTAACCTGAGTACTGACCTACACACTCTTTAGTCGGCACTTTTCTCTCCTCATTTTGTTTAAAGCCATACTATTTTTTTGTTTCATTTTTGTTTATTTATTTTTTCTCTTTCTCTAGCACATATTGTGGTTCTGCTTTTTTGTTTTTTTTTGTGTTAAATTCATACAAATGTACAACTTTGTACTTATTTTATGTTGCTTATTTTGTTTTATTGTTAATTATTGTTTTAATTTGTAATTGGAGCTTTTCTCCCGGGCCTCTAGGAGCTTTTCTCCCCGCCCTCTACTGAGGATAATAATTTGTTGACCAGGGAGGAGCACTGATATAGGTGGAACATGTCCAGGCTCAGTCCAGGATAAGCAAGTACAAAATGATAGCAGACAAAGATGTTTACAGTACGAGTACAGATGAAGAGTTCAGGAACAATATTTAGCATGCAAAAATATTATAACAGCATAACAGACGTTTGTCTAACAAAGTAGAAATCTATTTGATATCTGGGTATAAGCAGTTCTATTTATGGAGTTATTGGGGATTAATTTAAGAGTTAGTGTCAGATAGGGTGATATGGTGGATGGTGAGGACAGGTAGAACAGAAAGTAAAGTCCAATACATGGAAGTGGGTGCTCTGATGATGGAGATTGGGAAGGAGAGAGAGAGAGAGTGTGGGGGAGGGTACAGAATAGAGAGTAGGGGGATACAGAGGTCAGTCTCACATTGGTTTAACATTAAGTTGTAAGGTGAATGTACGACTGCATTGGAGTTACGGAGTTATTTAATGCCTTGTGGGTTGGCATAATGAGTAAGGTGTTTACCTCACAAACCCAAGGTACAGGGTTTCATTTTCACCTTTCAGGAAAACTGGATAAGCTTAAAATAGTCCACAAGGGTGGCTAGCCTAGTGCTTAGCTAGGGGTCAAGCAGTGGGACTGGCATAATGGTTATGGTCTTTGCCTCACAGATACAAGGTACAGGGTTTAATTCTGACCTCTGGTTATTGGCTAGGCTTGTAATAGTCTGCAGACTGATAGCCTAGTATTAACCTATGAAAACATTTGCAAGCAGCTAAGGTAATGTCTAAAAATGGTGACGGAAGTGATATATTTATTACTTTTAAAAGAACTGAATTAATTAAAAGTATTACTAGTTTAACTTAATGTGACTAATAGAATAGGAATTTTCTTTTTGGCTTACAACATTGTCAGTGTCTAAGGATCCCTAATGCAGCATTTTTGTTGAAACAAACTTGGGACTCATACAGATGTAAGACTGGGATTTACTAGAAATTTGTCATATATGTTTTATATATATATATATATATATATATTTTAGCCTTTCTACATCGTGTATGATGTGAGTGACTATTATGGTCTGTTAACAGTACAGAATTGTCTGGATGTGTAGTAATATATTACATCATCTTGTACCAGTTTGTTCTTTCAACTTATTTTTTGTATAGTATTTCTAATGTAATCTTTATTGTATTGGATTAGACTGTATTTGTATTGTACTGTATGTGGAGCTTTTCTCCCCTGGCCTCTGCTGAAAATAGGTTCTGTGGACCCAGTCAGACCACCCCAGTAAACAAATGTCAAATAAATAAATAAATAAATAATGTGCTCTCAGACTGAACTAGGCACTCACTGCTTGCATATTTTAGCCCTGTTCTAGGGCAAAATAACAATATTCTTCTGAGTTTCACTCTATCAATTCTTCAGAAGTCATGAATCAAATAATGAGCTTGCATTCTACTACATGTAGAGTAGATCCTGGACCAACCAGATTAATTCCATCTTGCCAGGATATTCTTAGTCTAATTTTCCAGAATGTGCACTCATATCAAAGGATGGGTGTTTTGTTATTTTTAAGAAGACCACTGTTGCTCTCTTACTTAATAAATAATTTTTAATCCACACAGCCTGGAGGATATTGGCTCAGCCTTTAACCTTCCAGTTTACTCATTTGTTTGAGTCAAGCCAAAGCTTAAATAAGTGTATTCAGGTGCTTGAATCCATGCATTTTACAATAATAACTTAATAAAAATAAAACAGTAAAACACAACAGAATATCATAAAACAACTCAGTACATATATGAATGAGATTAACAATAAACTATTTTAAGAATAGATTATTTTAAGAATAGAATACAAAGTTAAAAATGAACATAAATATTTAGTGGCAGACAATGCACCTAGATTTTAAATATACTGTTTTGAATAGGTGGTAATTTAAGGATCATCTCCAAAGTCCATTGCTGGGATGGCAGTAAATTCCATATGACTGTCTTCTGATTACTTCAGAGGATTAAGACAATGAGCTCGTAACGAGCTGCTTCCTGTAATCTGTTGTGAGCTTCACTCAGCCTCTATTTGTCTAGTGTGTGAATCTGAACACATCACTTCAAAAGACAGTGGCCTCATGTCACCCCTGAAAGGAGGCACTTTGTGTCCATCAGGATTATGTTTAACAAGTAAATAAAAAAAAAGAAAGAGCAAGATGAGCAAAACAATGATAACCTAATGACTCTAAACATCTACTCAGAATTACCAGTAGGCCTGCACTGAGGCTGATTATACGTCTTGGTCTGTAATTTTGGGACTGTACACATATCTGTTAATCATCATCTGATTCAAGCATAGTGGAAGCTTTTAAAATGAAGAAAGCAAGCCTCAGATGACACCCTTGCTAGGATTAGCAGAAGAATTTTGGAATACAGCAGGTATGGAAATCATCAGTACAGAAGTGGATAAAAAGCAAATAGTGACAAGAAGGGTTAAAGGCTGAGACAATATCCTCCAAGCCAAGTTTGCAGATGACTGCAAACTGGGGGCCATAATTGACTCTCCCGCTGATACAGACATCCTCCAGAAGGGTCTCACTGAGACAGATACCTGGTGTCAAAATCATGGCCTCAAGCTAAATGCCAAAAAGTGCATAGTCATCCCCTTTGGAAAAAAACGAAGTACCCGCAAACTACCACATACTTGGTAGTCCCCTAAATACAGAAAATGTAATAAAGGATCTGGGGACCCAAGTAGATAGTAATCTCTCCATTGATAATCATATTGCCAAGGTGGTTAGAAATCCTTCTATGTGGCCCACCTAATCACAAAAGGGTTCGTATCTAGAAAAAAAGAGGTTATTGTGCCCTTCTACTCATCACTCATCAGACCCATCATAGAGTACAATGCCCCATTTGGGGTGTACCTTACAAGACACCTGCAACAGCTGGAAGACCACAGAAGTACCTCACCAAGAGGGTTACTGGCCTCAAACAGATGCTCTATGCAGCCCGACTGAAGAAACTCCAGCTGTACTCAGTTGCATACTTCTTACTCAGAGGTGATCTCTGCCTGACATACAAGGCCGTGTCCAACCCAGAATTGATGGACATGCTCCACCTAAAAAAAACAAATCTCCAAAAGCCACACGCTCTAGGGATCTAAACCTCACCACAATGATAAATTGGACATCCTGGAGGGATAGATTCATGTCCCAGAGACTCCCCATGCTTTGGAACAGGATTCCAATCTACATTAGTCAGAGCCCCTCACTAACACTCTTCAAGAGAAACCTTGATGAGTGAATGGGAAACAGAAAAGTTACCCCAGGGATCACTGCAGTGGCTCTTATGGACAGAGGCACATGGAACTAATGGCTCTGCTGGACAGAGGCACAGGGAACTAATCTAAGGGGGTGGCGAAAGCCAACACATTCTGGCTAGGCTTATAGATGCCCTTGGGCCTAGTCCTTACCTATGAACCTATGTTAAAAAATCAAAAGAAAGAGTACAAAGCCCATGAACACAAGAAAAGGAAAGTGTATTGGAAATCCTATATGTATAATGGCAAATAAAGAGAACTCCCAGAACACCATGTATTGATTAAAATTTGACTTATGAATGGCTAGGGAGAAGTAAACTTAAATCAAAAAAATGAAAGGTTAATAATAGCAGCTATTGAATGCATAGTAGACTGTGGACTGCATACTTATTGGCTCACAAAATCTACAAAGAAATGAATGATGCAGGCAAACATTTGTTCTACAGTACAGACCTAAAACATTTGCACATTTTGTTGGTACTGATGTTCTTCTGGCTGAGGGTCTATATACTGAAAAAAACAACATGGCAAGATTGCTTTATTGGAAACTGTGCAGAGATTATAATATACAAGTAGCTCAGAAGCACTGAAATCATGAACCACAAAGGATTACTGAAAATGAAGAAGGAACAATCCCATGAGATTGTTCAATGCCAGCAGATAATAAAACAGAACCAAGAAAATATATATTATAGTTGAAGAAGAAAGGACAGAAGTAGCATTATTTTTGAAATAACTACTGACTATAGTGCATTTTTAGCAAACATCAAAGACTGAACCAGCACTAAGTTCATAGTCTACTATCTATGCCTTCATTTAAGAATGGAGACCCCCTCCTGTCATGGTATTCAAAATATTTGGAGAAATTTAAAAAAAAAAAAAAAAACAGAACAGAGAGGGTGGACAGAGTCATTGAGAACAAAAATCTCTTTTAGACAGAAAAAACTTGGTCATGGAGTGCTCTGTATATAAGGGTCTATATTATATAATCGAACTTTCAAAACTTCGAATCCCATATGTTCGACAACATATGATCGAAGTTCGAAAGTTCGAATATATAATAAAAAACAAAACACAAAAAAAACTTACCTTAATGGTGCAGGCAGGGGGGGCAAGCCACCGTGCACCCCCCACACCCTCCCTACTTAAATATACCAACTCAGAGATCTCGCTACAGTGCAGAAAAGGGAAATTCTCCCATTCTGCACTGAACAGCGCTGTTATGCTTAGCCTTCGAACACTTGAAATGTTGATCATACGGTGTTGACCATATGACATTCAACATTTCAAGCGTTCGAGGTTCTAATAGGAACCCATATATAAGGACGAATATTTTAAAAGCTGACTGAGACTGGCATCTAGTGCAGTTATCAAATGAGGGAGGTGATGTGATTATATCCAGTGAAACCATGGAGCACTCTAGCAGTGGAATTTTCCATTTCTTGCAGCCACATAAGTTGTGAGATCCCATGGTGCAGATCACTGCAGTAGTTAAGGTGGGATGACATCAGATCATTAATCAATGCTTCCAGGTCATATCTAAATATACAAGTGCTTAATTCTGGAAATATTTCTCAGATGAGCTTGAATTGCTTTTATCACCAGATCTTTAAGCATCAATGTGTTATCCAGGAACACCACAGGGCTTTGGATCTCTGTCAAGAACTCCAGCTGTTGTACTCATCAAAATGAGGATAAATATGAAGCCAGAAAGAGTCAACAGCAATACAAACTAGCAGAGTTGTCAGTCACCATGTATAGTCTCTCTGCTAACCCCATATATAGATATATCTTTAGAAGGCATTTGCATTAAATGCCATTTATATACAAGAAAATAACCAAAACACTTTTGTCATCCTTTGAGATTGCACTTTTCTCTACTGTTGTGTAACCAGAGAGGGGTCTATATCACATCAGTGAATGCTAAAAATAACAAACACTGATATATCAAACTTCAAATTCTGAAAGCTGAAAACAACGAAGGAACAGATCAGTGAATTTGTTCCCAGGGACAAAAATTTGCTGATCTAAAAAAAAAAAAAAAAAAAAAAAAGAGTATACAGTCAAAATTAAGTCGGTGGGGGTTGAATTTTCCCTGGGGAAAAATCACTGATCTGTTCCTTTGCTGTTTTCAGCTTTCAGACTTTGAAGTTCGATATATCAGCGTTCGCTATTTTTAGCATTCGCTGATGTGATATAGACCCACCGCAGAGTTGGTATATTTATGTTGGGGGGGTTTCCATGTTTTTAAGTACTTTCTAATCATAAACATCTTTAAATAATTTCCAGTTTTACAGTTCAATAAATAAACAAACATAATGCTGGGAATTATCTCTAGTATTACTGCTATTATACATTATTCTTTAATTTCATATTTCATGTTAATTTTCATTGGCAAATTGTTCAACAGTAAAAAAACAAGAAAAATCACTCTCTTCAAAAATAGTCAAATTTTTCTTGCATTTTCCTTATTGTTTTCTTGTAGTCACCCCCTCATATTTTTCGCAAGGATCGACATAGCAGTTGTCTTTCATTATTTTTGCACCATTCTTTCTTTCCATTTCTATTTCATTTATATCAAGTTTCTTTCATATTCCTTTTAATTCCAAACTTTAGTTTCTTTTTCCCTTTTCTTACCCTCACCCATCCACATATCTTTATATTTTTCAGATAGCAAATTTCCCAGTATTCTTTTTTCAGACACTTAACACCCCAAACAGCCCCACCACTTCTCTTTTACATTATGAACTATCCCTCTTTTGATTGGATTTAACCTTGTTCCCTATGAAAGAAAAAAATTAGAATGTACGACAATTCACATTCCATGCAACTTGGAAACATCCATGTGCTAACATTCCTAAAATGTATGTGTTTAACATATATACCCTTTTTCTTAAGGACAACGTAAATACCTCCCGTCAATCTAGCAACTTTGTATTCTTTTAGAACTTCTCTTCATTGTTATAATACTGTTTTTTCACTACCAAACAAAACCTTTAGTACATCAATCTCACTTCTCTTCAAATAAATTCCTGACATGCTTACCACTTCTCCAAAACTGTTACTTTTTGACTTATTTAACTGTAATCCCACTGTTCCAAGAATTTGTTCTGTTCTGAAAAATTATCAGTTACATACAGTGTTTGTTATTGGCTACTAAAACCAAATCATCAGCAAAAGTTAGCATTTTTGGTGCATTTATTCCTTCCTTAATCTTGATCTACCATCCTCTACATCTAATCCTCATGTATGTATGAGCACATTCATTACAGTCACAAATAACTGCATGCTTAATGGACATCCTTGCTTTACCCTTCTTCCCTGTCTTATCTTTTTGCCAACCCATCCATTTGCTATCACATACGCCTTAGAAGTGTTTAATAAATTGTCCTTACTATTGTTATTTTTCCTCTTAGTACATATTCTTTTAAAATGTTTAATATTTCCGCATGATCAGTGCTGTCAAATGCTTTAGCCGCCTCACACACAGTTTCTTTTCCTTCTCCTCCCCCTTAGCTATACACTCAATTGATTCTTTTACCATCATTAATCTTTCATTTACCTTTTTCCCTTTAACGCCATACACCCTTTCATCCAGTCCTTCTTTCATAACACCTAGCATTCTTTCCTGAATAATCTTCATGAATATTTATATTTGGTATTTCCCAAAATAATTGGTATCCAGTTCTTTATTATTTCCCTTTCCTTTTTTTCATATAAATGTTATAACCTCTTTACAACTCTCTTCTTCTTTTATAGTCTCCTCCATGGCATTCCAACTGTCAGCAAAGCAGTGTGAAAACAGGGAGTATCCTGCATTGTTGTTAAGTTTAGTTAAGGAGAGTAATGATTTTTCAGTGGAGCAAAGAAGTCTCTTAGCAGCATAAGGTTGAATGATGGTGTGAAAAAATGGGATTTCTTTATGGTTGTGTAGCAGTTTGAAGGCTGTAATTAATTGTGAGTACAACAGAGAATTATTTAGTTTGAACCAGTTTAGTGGTTTTAGAGAGAGACACTGATGTGATCTATATTGCAGGTTGGTTGCGAAATTGGCTACTTTATTGTAGCATTGTTATAGTTCGGCTGATAGTGAAGAGCTGAGATTGATTGGAAAAAAAGAGGCATGTAACAGGGTGGGGAGTAGAAAAGAAGTGGCTGTGTTTTATCTAGCATTCTCAGTGAGGTATTGTTTTGCTCTATAGAGGCAGCCTAGCTTTTGGTATGTCTTCTTCATACCTTGCTGAAGAGAGAGATCAAATTTCAGGTGGTTGTCTATAAGCACACCTAGCATTTTGGTGTGGGGTGCCAGTCTATATCAGTATTGTTGGATGACAGCATATGAAAGATAGTTTTTTGGGAGAAGAGAGAGCTGCAGATGAGGTGTAGTAGTTTATTATTTTTCTTCCTTTATTTATTTATTTTTTGGGGAGGGGTTAAGAGGAGTTGAGAGATAAGCCAAGGTTCTACGGAGGAAAAGGATTGCTTAATGAGTGTTTGAAGCATGGGTAGTGCCCTAGCAGTATATATTAGAATGGAGTCATTGGCATTTTATACTGTGGTAGCATCTTCGGCTGCTGTGTTTAGAATATTAGTGGTCCTAGGATGCAGCCTTAGGGGACCCCAACTGATATGGGAAGAAAAGAGAAGAAACCATTTTGCCATTTCACTGTTTAGGACCTATTAGTGAGGTAAGTAAGAAACAAGTTAAGTGAGGAGGGTGATAGCCAATAGGAAGCCCATAGGGAAAGTGTTTAATTAGGAGAATTTGATGACTGACTGTGCCAGATATCTTTGATAGATGCAAAAATAGGACTGAGGCTAGAAGACCTAAATTTCTATTGTGATTTATTATATCTGTGAATATTAGAAAGAGCAGTGATTGTACTGTTACTGGGTCTGAAACAATGCTTGCGAGGGAGATAAGAGGTTATAAGAAGTAGTATATGCAGGAAATTGAAAGTGAATACATCTTTCCAAGATTTTGGATAAGAGTGAGAAAAAGGCAATTATACAATGACCCCCCCCCCCATTAATATTCCAAAATGTGCACGTTGATTGGCCAGCTTGCCCTTTGTAAATCCCACACTATACCAACGGAAAAAGGTCCGGTCTCCCGGATTTTTTTCAGTCGGTATAAAGTGCCCAAAACCAAAAAAACGGAGCAAAGGAGACTTTCTTTTCTCCACTGCTTCCGTTTCAAAGCATTGATGTACTGGGTATGCATAAGAATGCAAATCCCATAAGCATGCGCAGTACATCAACACAAAGAAGCAGCATACTACCACCGGCAGAAGAAATGCGCCGTTATACAAAGACATTATTTAAGAAAAGTAAGTATTTTTTTTCTTAAAAAATCTCATTGTGTAATAGCAATAACCGACTCCGTGGTTGCGGTATATTGACATTTTCCCATGGTTGGCTTTATTTAATCACTCGGGCTTCACCCTCATGATTAAACCATGCCAACCATAGGTAAATCTTAAATATACTGCACCACGTCATCGGTTATTGGTTAATTGATCAACAGTTTGTGAGCCTTGTTTGATAAGCTGCCTTTTTTCATTAACATTGGGACATATTTTTCTTGGATGGAGTGGTTTATTAAAATTGCAACAGGGTATGCAAGGCTATCCACAGTGAGATTGAGGTATTACGATGGTTGTGACAGTGGATGTTGTCTTAAAGGATTGTAGGCATTTTTAATTGTAGATGTTAGCACTGGAGTAAATTTGAAGGTCTGATATGGCTTCAATGATTGGGGTGAGATGGCTGGATTTACAGTAGATTTGTTTTGTAGGAAAGAAGTTACTCTATTTATAAAATGTGAGTTAAATTGTGAATCAATGCTTTGGGAGTCATCAGTTGGTGATGGGCTGGATTGGGTTGCATTTCCATGACTGAGGAATATATTTATTGATTTTCAGAAGTTTTTTAGCTTGTCTGATGATGAATTTTGGGTGTTACAAAAATAATCTTTTTTTGTCCTGTTCTATGTATTGTTTGCTATGTTTCTTAACTGCCTATATTATTATAGGGAAGTTTGAGACTTGATTTGTAGCCATAACTTCCAATCTTTATCTCTACGTTCCATGAGTTGCTTTTTTTAGTTAAACAGTGGGATTTTTTTAACTCTCTCTCAGTTTTTAATGGAGCTTGTTCTGCAAGATATTTAGAAATATTGTAATAAATATGTTTACTGCTTCATCAGGGGGATGAGTTTTAAGTGGAGCCCAGTTGATCTGGAGCATTCTGGAAGTAAGTTTCTTTATTGATGTTAATAAGGTTACTGAGTTATATAAATGAACCTTTTGGGAATGTTTCATGTGACTAATTATATAGTATAGCTGGTGCTCGCTCAGTCTGTCAGGTAGGATGCCACTTGTGGCAACATTGTTTGGGGTGGATGCTAGAATCCAGTCTAGGATGGATGTTTTAGGTGTGGTCTTGTTAATTTTAGTTAAGAGTCTTGATCAATTTAGAGAAGCCATATTGCTGAATTGAATTTGTTGAGTTGTATAGGGCTTTCTTTTGCCAGTCTATTTTAACATCTCTTAGCAAGATGACTTCCAGTGTTGTGTTGGCCAAGATCCAGGAGAGGATCTCTTCTAGGATGGGAATGTTGTTACCAGGTATGCCTACACCTATGGTGGATAGAGATTTGTGAATATTCAGTCTTAGGAGTGAGATGAAAAGTTCAGCATTGTTCAAAGTAGGTACAATATCATGTTAAATGGACACATATAAAAACTTTCTGTAGAAAATAGCATGTCCACCTCATTTTTATTAATTGTATCTCATCTGAGTATACTGTAACCTGGTGGGAGTATTTCTGTACATTTGATAACTGGCTTTAACCACATATCTGTGGCTGAAATCAGGTGAGTAGTAGGGTATGCAGGCATGATCTTCAGTGATTCTATTATGGAGACTTCTTAGGTTACTACATAGAATTTTATGTCCTAGGTGGTTGAAAAGGTAGTCTGTTGCTGTTTTAATATGTGTGGGGGCTGGTTTGGTGGGGTTTGGGATTAGATGAGTGAGTCCAGGACTGGGATCTATATCCTTTCCCAGTATTCCCACCCTTAAGCCATGTATTACAGAGAGTAATCAGTTTATGGCTGGTGCTCAACAATTAGCAAAGAGGAACAAAGGAGAACATGTTTTCTTACATTTACTGAATACAGACAAAAAGAAGCTAGGGATACAGAATAACTGGCTTACATGGTGTAATCTAATGGTCAAGTGACAGGACAATGGCCAATTTGGTAAGTAGTTCTTAGGGTGCAAGGACTTCTCCTTTTGGGGAAATGTCACATACACTTTCCAGCACAGGGTAAGCACATATTCAACTAGTTACAGTTGAGATACAGCAGGACTCTTAATGTTAAACCTGCTTAAGTTGCATAGTAACAGTATTTTCAGTGAAAACTTTCACAGAGGTGTACCTTGTGCAGGACTTCTGCTATGTAAGGGAAAGGATCTGATGTAATTTCCTCAGGTTCTGCCCTATGAAGATACAGGTATCAGAAAGGAGGTTCCTTTACAGTATCAGATTTATTTTCCATGAATAAGTGAGTAGCACATCAGTCCAAGAGGATGACAGAGTATAGACACTGCTCCTCCATGTTGCGACCATCTGAAGTGGATTGGATACTGTGTCCGGATGTCACCTGGGCACGTGCCATGGAGTATGTACCAGATTCAGCTCATTGCAAGAAGGCACTGGTACAAGCCAAGGACATGTTAGTGGGGTTACACCTCTTAGCTAACCCAAGAATGGCTGGGGATCTCACAAATGTAGCTAACTCCAGTGGTTGGTGATACTGAAGTCAGATCTGCTCTGCTCAGCTTGCTACCACAGCAAAGGACTCTAAGACAGACAGCTTGAAAAATGGTGTAGTGGACTGGCAAGGGCAGCATTCAGTACTTAGATAACTATCTTGTATATGTCCTTATGTATGCCCCAAGACAAAGTTAGCATTTTGTTTATTAAGCACTTTCGGCAAAACAATGCTAGCCTTCCTCAGAACAATTCAAACAGTCATATGATATCCCTTTAAATACTCTTAAATACCCTACAAACATACAATTAATTTAAAAAGACAAACCATTAAAATAAGATTTTGGTGCATTGGCTTTAGCCAAGTGCGCTGGCTAAACATATAAAAGAATATCCTAACTATATATTTAAACTTTTGGTATTGGAACAGGTATGTGTTAATCCTAGAGGTGGACCATGGAATCTTATATTAGAACGAGAATTATGGTGGATTTTATTTTTATTTGCATCAACATTCCCTGGTTTAAATGATGTGGTATCTATTTCCAGTGTATTGAAATTAAGTAGTTTTGATATATAGTTTATATAGTGTCATGTTGTTATTTAATTATTTTTATTTTTAAAAACCGTATTTCAGTGGTTTGTCTCTTTAAATTAATTGTATGTTTGTAGGGTATTTAAGGGGATGTCATATGACTGAATTGTTCTGAAGAAGGCTAGCATTGTTTTGCTGAACGCGCTTAACAAATTTTATTTCTTGCAAGCATTTCCTGTTGTTCCTTGGTTTTAGACTTAGTTGGTGCTTAGCATTTGTCGCAGTTGTGGATATGGCCGAAGGAAATTCGCAAATGGAATTGCATTCTGTTAACCAAGTGGAATTTGAGGAATTACAGACTTCTGTTAACAATTTAACACTGCTAATCCAGCAGTTGACTGAGCGTTCACCAGCTAATAACCTGGTTGGTTTACAATGACTGGTATCAAGTATACAATCAGAATCTGTTCCCTTAACGTTTGATGGTATTCCACCAGGACAGGAGCATTTTAACCTATTGGCTCCCAGTGTGAGAAGTGAAGGCAGTGGTTCAATGGTACCGAGTTCCTCTGGTAATGTTGCAGTTACAAATGGGTCTTTACTTGACCTTTGACTGAATCGTGAAGCTAGTGAAGTTGCAGCAGCTCTGGTTCCAGCATTGGTTATTGAGAACAGTCTGTGCTCTTATAAAGATCTTCGCTAAGTACCGTAAAATATACCATGAGAATGTATATTTTCGGGAGTGCTTGAAATGCAAACATGTACCTAAAGGATTGCATTGCTGGAGGTTTCCCACTGGGTTAAAAGAAAATTCTCCATTACACATGGATTTGCTGCAGCTATTTGATAGACATGGATGTGAACTTACGGAGTTATTGGTACAATACAATAATAAGGAAATGGAGCAAATTTATGTTAACATTAAGAAATTGGATTAGTCTATAATTAAGGACAATGTTTTTTAACAGTACCAGATCCAGTATGAAAATATATTTTTGGATATTGACCATATGTGTCAGGGCATTATCCAAAGGAAGAATAGGAAACTGGAGAGAGATTGACTCGATTATTTAAATGGCAGGGCATACCCAAAGCTGCCTGAAGGCCAGCAGAGGACAATTTTGTTTTCTGAAACTGAGAGCCCAGAGGAATATCAAGAGGTGGATCGGTCGTCCAGTCAACAGCTCCCTTTGGATTACCATCAATTATGGTGCTCCGAGAGGATTCGGAACAGGAAAGTGAATTTGAGCAGGACAGGGAATCAGTCTTTCAATCATCAGATGAAGACATTTTCTTATCCTTACGAGAGGAATCTATCAAATTGGTAGGTGGGGCTAGTAAATTAAAAATCATTTAGAATTGTACTGGTGACTTTAATGTTTACAATTACAGCAGTTACACTGTAACCCAGCAACATGCTGTTTATTTAGCAAAGGTTTGACATTTGTGGTTGCTAAAAAAGCTAATTTACCTAAGTTATTAATTGACTTGAAACTTTATACGGGGAAAGTGAACTTGTCATTATTATTCAATGAGTCCATACATTATGCATATGATGAACTAACGATCCCTAGTACTTGCAGTCCTAATCTCCACCCTACCTTAAAGAAATTTGATGAATTTTGTGAACTTCATTTAAGAGTGGCTCTATCTTATCCAATGTTTACTTATCCATTGAAATTAACGAAAGAAGAGTGTCAGTTAATAGTAGATATTAAATGAACTGGGTCATTAACTCTGATACAACCAGATAAAGGTGGAAGATTGATTATTATGGAGCAAGTTGATTATAATCAGAAAATGTTACAATTGTTATATGATGACAGGTATACTGAGGCGTCAGTTAACAAAGTAAATCTATCTTATTGTAAAATTGATTATTTCCTGAATGATATGTTGACTCAAGGAAAAATTGTCTGTTCAGGAATTAAATTTTGTAACTAACAGTGCACCAAATCTACCTGCTATTTTTGGTGTGCCTACATTACAAAAGGATATCCAACCCCCCCTTTCAACCAATAGTTGATGGTACTTATTCTAAAGCATATTTTATTGCAAAATTTGTTGATAAATAGTTAAAGGGGTATTTGGAAAATGTTGAACATATATGTTGTGATTCTTGGGAATTCCTTCATAAATGTAACCAGTTAGGTGCCTTTGCTGATGGGATCCTATTAACAGTTGATGTCAAGGATCTATTTACATGCATACCATATGAAATTTGTTTACAATGGTTCACAGAATATTTCACTGACCACGTTCATGTACCACAAGATCGTATTAACACTTTGTCACATATGATAGAAATGGTTTTGTGTAATAATGTTATTTACTGTGAAGGTCAGTATTTTAGGCAAATAACAGGGGTTGCTATGGGCTCTCCCTGTGGCCCATTGTATACAAATGTGGTAATGTTGATGTAGGAACTTTGTCATCTATTCCCCAGTGAATTTTTTAAGCATGTAAAATTATATGCTCGATTCTTAGATGATTTGTTTTTTGCATGGTCTGGACCTGTTGATGATATTCCTGCATTTTTGAATTTATGAATACTAGCGCAGGTGTTTTTACGTTTTACTTGTCACATTGGAACTGCTTCTGTAGCTTATTTGGATGTAATGTTAACAAAATATGCAACAGGGTTAAAAGCTGGTATTTTCCGTAAAAAAAATAATTCTAGTAAATATTTGCACTTTTCTATCACTCATCCATATCATGTTAAAAAAGGTGTTATCAAAGGCCAAATGGTAAGACCGGCCAAAATGGTTACTAACCTAATGGAATTCTTGAAAGAGTGCCATTTTATTGGTAATATGTTCATTAATAGGGGGTATCCGAAACATCTAGTAGAAGAGATTAAATTTGAGGTATTTAGGAAGAGGCTTTCTGGACAGTATTGCCCAATATTGTCATCAAATAGTAATCATGGGGTGATATTTAATAATGGTGAGCATTTTCAGATAGGACCAGGGGATAACGTAGATTTGGTAGAAGGAGGGCAGCCTTTTGTATATAGTTTATTGGATGGACATGGAGAAAAAATAGTGCAAAAGATGCATTCATTTTTACATATAGTATGGTTAGTAAATGCATTACAGATATTGTGCATAAAAATTGGTTTATGATAAGATAATTTATTGGTAAACATGTTGGGTGATACCCCTAAGTCTGTTTTTAGACAGGGTGGCAATTTAAAGGATTGATGTGATGGTTTGTCACAGCACAATGCAAAGGTAGTGCATAGGATGCATAAATGTGCTATGTGCACACAATGTTCATCCATTATGCAGTGCGAACATTTAATTTTAGGCACCAAAAATATACATGTTCTCGGACGGTATTCCTGTCAGACAAAAGGGGTGGTATATGCTGCAAAGTGCTGCCTGTGTGCAGCTTATTATATAGGAAAAATGGAGTGAAAGCTCAAACACCGTATTTATGAGCGCAACAATGATATTCGGATAGGAAAAGAAACGAGTGTGCTGGCTAAACATATAAAAAGAATATCCTAACCATATATTTAAATTTTTGGTATTGGAACAGGTATGTGTTAGTCCTAGGGGTGGACCATGGAATCTTGTATTTGAACAACAAGAATTATGGTGGATTTTATTTTTATTTGCATCTACATTCCCTGGTTTAAATGATATGGTATCTATTTCCAGTGTATTGAAATTAAGAAGTTTTGATAGATAGTTTTTATAGCATTTTCTGGCTTGTTAAACTTGATTTCTGTATTAGTAGCTGTTTTCTTCTCAAAAGCTCAGCACTTGTCTTATAAGCATATCCCTTGTCTTATAAGCATTCTCTTTACTAACACTTGTGAGAGATGCAGCTATTTAGCCAGACTGGAGGCTGAGGAGCACCCCAGGCGCTGCAGGGGTTTCCTCATATCATGCCCGGCCCCAAAATCCGGACAACCTAAAGAGGAGAGGGTGTCCATATTCATATAGTGTCATGTTGTTATTTAATTATTTTTATTTTTAAAAATCTTATTTTAATAGTTTGTCTCTTTAAATTAATTGTATGTTTGTAGGGTATTTAAGGAGATATCATATGACTGTTTGAATTGTTCTGAGGAAGGCTAGCATTGTTTTGCCGAAAGCGCTTAATAAATTTTATTTCTTGTGAATATTTCCTGTTGTGCCTTGGTTTTGGACTTAGTTGGTGCTTAGTATTTGTTAGTGTTTTGTTTGCCCAAAGCATTAGGACCTGTAGTAGTTCCTGAAGAATTTTGTAAATGGCTATTGACACTCATTTATAAGTCTTCCTATTAGATTTTCAGAAACCAGCTAATCACCTATATAATATACATCTTGATACCATTATCAGTCATGCAATGCTTCTATTATATCTGTTTTCCCTTTGCATTTCACAAGAGTTATTATATTATAAACAAGCGGTTAGCAAAATTCACTGAAGCCATTCTTTCAACGCCTCTCAGTTTTCCATTCCTGTATAAAATATTTATTTCTGCCAGGTAAAATATTGAGTGCAACAGTACACAGAAGAGGTAACTGTACTTTTTTTCCCTCATGTTGTCTGGGAATTAGACTATGAGACACAAGTCTAACATCTCTGACAAAAAAAAATGAATTTAATGAACAGTGGTCTGTTTATTATTCCTTCTTCTTTTTCTCTCTTAATCAGATTCAGCTGTCCTAGATTCTTTAAAATGTTCATGTTATTATGATATAAGTTTCATTACATTTAATATGAAGTGCTTGGCGTCTTTCTTTCAGTATATTCATAACATATATTGTATTTCTTCATTTTGCTTATTCCCTCTACAAACAATAAAATGTTGCCATATTCCAGTTGTAGAAGCTACATTCTTTTAATATTACTTTATATAAAAAATTCTATTATTATAGTTTTCCTATCTTGTATGTTATTACTGTATTACAGTATTAACTGCACAGCTGAATTTGTAACTTCATTTTGAGTGTACCTCTTATGAACTTATTCTTATATTGTGTGCTTATATTACTGCACAAAACAGTGTAAGGTGCAATGCTTGTCCTTGTCTCATTCCATAATCAGTAATTACTTTCTGTTCACAAATGCTGCCATTCACATACAGTATTTTTATGTTTCTTAAGAAGACTCTGTTCCTCTCAGCCCTAGTCTAACCCTATTCACAACTGCAATCATTCTATCATTTATCCAGCCAGATCTGCTGTCACCCACCTGAAGTCCCCAAACTGTCACCCCAAAGTAAGACTTATCCATTGAGAGAGCACACTACCTTGATGGCAGTCATTAAGTGTTCTTTATATTAACCATGATTGGTTAATGGCCAGGGAAGTAATTGTGTTGTAACAAGATGCTGGTGCTACAATAAAGCATAAGCCAAGTCAAGCATCACTTGTTTCCCTTATTTCCAAAGGATACCATAACAAAGTGCACAAAGGTGTTTTCTATCTCGTCCATGTGGTCTTGGCATACACACATTAGTTATACCCCACCCTTTGCCAGGAGCCACATCATGGGTGATACAGCAGAGTCTCCCTACTAGGGAAGGGTGTCCGCAGGCAGGAATAGATTTTTCCAACCATGCTGTGTTGTAACTATCCTGAGCTGGCCCTCCAGAAATTATGATTTATTACAAACCTTGCCCAGTGTCCTGTTCATTTCATATTTTTCATTATATCTGGAAATAAACCATTTACTATAGAATGTTTCTCATTATCAATCACCTTCTCATAATCCAAAAGTGCCATGCATCATATTTCCAGTAATCATATACTGTCTTTAACTATATTAACCTGATCTGTAAATTCCTTTCTGGAATGGAGAACATCTCAATGAAGAGAATGGCTCTTCTGCTTTTAATAGAATGATCACAGCTATTTATTCTGGTTAAAATCTTGTTTGATATTTTATCAGTATTTAAAAAGACTTAACAAGTATGAATGATCCTATGCCAACCCATTCATTTTTGGCATATGTCTGGCAGTTTAGCACAGAGGGTTAAGGCTGTGAGCTGTTAATGTGCTTCATCCTGCAGCCTTAGCTTGATTCCCTCTAAGTCTTCTGTGCGACTCTAAGCAAGTCATTTAATTAGACAGTGCCCATCGGTCAATACTGAAAAGAAAGTATTATGTTTACTAATCTTACATGACTAACAAACGAGGAAAATAAATCTTCAGTGCAACTATTTACAGTCCTGCCTCATAATTTTTCATTACAAATATTAAGTACATCATTCACAATAAACAATAAATGAGACATTGTTTTTATATAATGCATGAAATGGCAGGATTACACATCACAATTGTGAAAAAGGGCCAGATTCATGAATGCCTGTACTATTCTGAGTGAATAGACAACACAAACATAACTCACACCTTCCTCTGACTAATTTTAGTTTTCCTGTTTATTTTCTTGCAGCCTGAAATATTGAGGGGAATTCATAAAGGCTACCACAAAGTGTAGAATGCATATATATGTTGTATAATCTTTCTGAGTGACTAGACAACACAAAACTAGACATGCCAACACAGAAGTAATTATAAAATCCATTCAGATCACAAAATGATATAAAATGCAGCTAATTAACCCTTAATCTGACAGACTTCAGTGGCACAAAATCCATAAGTCAACACCAATGGACTTTAACACTGTGAAGTACTCTAAACTCAAAGCCATGATTTTAATGGATTATTGTTCCATGTCGTAAACATGGTTATAGATTCCACTTCGCTAAGTATATAAGTCCTGATGTATTACAATTTGCATAAAACCAACACAAAAAATGTGATAGGAATGTTCTTGAATGCAAATCATGTACACTTAGTATAGGTGTTCATGAATCTGACCCTGGCTTGTTAATCACATCTGTAGTGCAAGTCCATATCTCAGTAGCACTTAAGGGTAATTAATAAAAATTGTTCACCACACATGAGTGTTGTTAAGTTTGAGCCTCACATTAGGGACTAACAGTAGACAGTGCCAGCCTGTAAAGAACAGCAGCAGAAAGTAATGCAGCTTTTAAAACTGTTAGAACTTCACTTTGCCACACTTACACACACCTGTCTCCCACACTTTCTATTTGTAACAGCTTTTAAAGCTGTTTGTTTCACAAAGGGACACTCCATTTCTGCCTGCTGTTTGTTTGTCAGTACTAAGTGCTTTACCAGTTTTCAAAGTCAATAAAACACTTCACTCCCTAGTGTATTTTCTTTCTTCTTTTTCTTTCTCTGTAACCAGTAGTACATGGAACAGAAAAAGCTCCATGCACTATAAAGAATTATGCTTGGGTCATTGATCATAACCATTTATTATACATTCTTAACATGGATACCATGATCTCTCAGGCTTCACACGTGAGGTAAATTTCTTGGCATCCATGTGTATAATACAAAATAAACTGGTTATGACTGGAGACCCAATCATAATTCTCTGCATTATGCTATAGATGGCATTTGTGCTACCCAATGAAGTGTAGTAAAAGGTACTTCTGTGAGTTCCATAATATGCTATGGACATTTGGGTATCTGAAAAATGCACACATTTGTTTGGAATGGTTAATTGTATGAGACACCAAATGCACCAAGTTCATTACCAAAAACAGAAAGAAAAATCAAAAACAAAAACTTGTGAGAAACATAAAACTCAAGATACACTCAGGTGTCAAACTATGAAATACTAAACAGGAAGGTACAGCACATGGCTATACAAAAAGGTATCCTTAAGTAGTTCTGCAATGGAAAAATACCCTAACAAATGAAGAGAGGTAATACCAAGGCCAAGATATGCTCACTCTTCAAAAAAATATATATATGGGAATTACTAGTATTTAAGAAATATGCAGTAATACTCACAACACAAGACATCTCAAGAAGAGAAAAATAAGACACACACAGCTGCGTAGTATAATAACATATTTTATCATAACAGTAGCAACACAGGAAACTGCAATAGGGCAAATAAAAAAACAGCATCAGGCAACAAAGGGTATATATGTAGTATTAACACATCAAATCAAAGGCATGTGTATAGCATTGCACATTGCACAGATGTAAGATTTAGCATGCAGAGGACACCAGTGCCAGGATTCATAAAAGCTTACTGCTATGCAGAAGCATTCATTCTGAAAGCTTTCATGCTGCAGTAAGCCTGAGAAACTAAAAAAGTGCAGACTCACTAAAGTTCTATATTGGAACTGGCCATAGCACGGCCAGTAGTCCTGATGATAAAGCCCCGTGCAAATATGTCAGGCCAGGGAAGCAGCCAAAACAAATTAGCCATGTGCTCCCCAGGAATGGCACTGGCACCAGAACAGCACAGTAGATTTATTAAGAGAATCAATCTTCTAAAGTATTTATTTATTTAGTTAGTTTTGCGAGGAAGAAAAAGTATAAGCCATCAAATGACAGCATTACCCATTCACCTGTGTGGTTGGGTTTTCGGCTTATAGTAGGTATCATGGACCCATATGTGTCTGTGTCTGTCTGTGTACTTATGTTTGTAGGAACACAACTGCAACTATATGGATGCATTAATATGTGAGTAGTCAAACTGGGGAGGTGAATATAGGAAAGCCATCTGTGCATGGGCATGTGCACGTGTCTCTGTGTTTGTTTCCGAGTCTGTGAGTGTGTGTATGAGTGCCTGTTTCAGTGAGTGTGAGTATCTTTCTGTTTACTGATTTGTAACAGTGTGTGTGTGTGTGTGTGTGTGTGTGTGTGTGTGTGTGTGTGTGTGTGTGTGTGTGTGTTTGTGTTAAGAGGTGCCTGTACAACAGTGATGCATGAGCTAATAGCAATAATGCTAGTGCTGTCAGATATAGTAAGAATTGTTAATGAGGTATTACTTGGTACAGCTTTACCTTGTCTCTAAAATGGAAATTCTGATCATTATGCTACTTGGCCAATCTGCATTATTGGTGGAGATAATCTCTCCAAATCACAAAGCAGGTGCAGTATGAAGTATGTAAAGATATTGAAAACTATACAGACCCATCCTGAAAACCATACAGACCCATTCTAAAAACCATACAGACCCATCCTGAAAATAGCTGCAGAGACACTATACAGACAAACATTTGGTATGCCCAATATCAAGATATTTGTTTGAAAATCAACTCGTTGAAGACAAGTTAGTCAAGTTTAAATAGCTGAAAACTGAAAAATTAAAAACTCATTTTTATAACAAAAAAGTCATTGAAATGTACTAAACAGAATTATAAGCAATAATCCATATTTTTTATTGTGATAGGCAAAGTTTGTCACACTTCATATATAACACAATATGTCCTGAAGCACTTCAATCTTAACACAAATGTTAGCCTTAAATATAGGTTCATAGGTAGGTACTGGGCTATCTGCCCGAAGACATATATTAGCCCAGCCACATTGTGCGGTATTCACCGCCCCTTTGGTTAGTTCCCTAGGCCCGTGATCTAGCAGCTAGTACCCTTGGCCCCTATCTAGTAGAGCTGTTGGTATGATCCCTGGTATGAACTTTCTGTTACCCATCCACTCATCAAGGTTCCTCTTGAAGAGTGATAGTGAGGGGATCTGTTTTATGTAGATCAGGACCTCGTTCCATAGCAAAGGAAGTCTTTGCGAAGGGAATCTATCCCTCCAGCATGTTCTATTCATTGTTGTGCTGAGGTTTATATCCCTAGAGCGTGTAGCTCGAGTGGATTTGGTTTTGCTAAGATGGAGCATGTTCAGCAGTTCTGGGTTGGACATGGTTCTGTATGTTAGACAGAGATCGCCACTGAGAAGGCAGTATGCAACAGAGAAAAGCCTTAGTCATTTCAATCATGCTGCATAGGGCAACTGTTTGAGGCCAGTAATCCTCTTAGTGAGGTACCTCTGTGGTCTCTCCAGCTGCTGGAGATGCCTAGCCAGGTACATACCAACTGGTGCATTGTACTCAATAATGGGTCTGATGAGGGAAGAGTAGAGGGGCACCATTACATCCTTAGATCTTGATGTGAACCCTTTCATGATCAGATGGGTCACATAGAAGGATTTTCTAACCACCTTGGCAACATGGTTATCAAAGGAAAGCTGACTATCTACTTGGGTCCCTAGATCCCTTATTACTACTTCAGATTTCAGGGGGTTACCTCCTATGTGGTAGTTTGTGGGTACTCTGTTTTTCCAAAGGGGATTACTATGCATTTTTTAGCATTTAGCTTGAGACCATGGCTTTGACACCATGCATCAGTCTCATTAAGGCCCTTCTGGAGGATATCCATGTCGGCTGGAGACTCTATTATAGCAGCCAGTTTACAGTTGTCCGCAAACTTGGTCAGCCACAACCCTTCAGTGTTTGCCTGTACTTCAGAGAAGTATATGCCAAACAGGAGGGGCCCCAGGACAGAGCCCTGAGGCACACCACTCATCACTGGTCTGGATTCGGACATAGATCCTGCTACTCTTACTTTGTGGGATCTGTCTGAGAGCCAGTTTGCGATCCATCTTGTGATGTAAGGGTTTATGCCCAGGTTGGTGAGTTTATCAATAATACCCGAATGGGGAATGGTGTCAAATGCATTAGCAAGGTCAAGGTAAGCCGTGTGTACCTCCTTTCCCTTATCTATAGCCTGAGTAACTGTCTCAAAGAAGTCCACCAGGTTCAGGAGGCATGATCTGCCCTTGACGAAGCCGAACTGTGTGGGGTCAAGTGTTTGGACATTCCCAATCTCTCCATTTATGAGTTCCATAATGATTCACTCCATTGCCTTACAGATCAGACTGGTCAGGCTTATTGGTCGATAGTTCCCAGAGTCGGTTGTGGGCCCACCCTTGTGCAGCGGAACCACCGTTGCTGTGTGCCATTCTATGGGCACATATCCTGTCAAGAGGCTGAGACTGAACAGGGTATTCAGATGCGGGGTTAATTCATTTTGGAGCTCGCATATGACACAGCCTGGGACACCATCTGGTCCCATGGATTCAGTGTTTTTAGCTTTAGATAGAGCCTTGTTAACCAACATATCAGTAATAATTGAAGTTACACAATCCCCTGTATTAGTAATAGGCCCTGCAGGTGGTGAGGGGGGGATTTGCACTGAACCTGTCAGCCAAGATGTTGGCAATCTCAGTGGAGTCAGTGTATTTTGTTCCATTTTGTACTAGCTCAGAACAGACCTGAGCATTGCCATTTAGGTTTTTGACGTAACCATTGAAGGCCTTATGGTTATCCCTGGCATCCTTGGCAACTTTCTTTTCGAAATTAGCTTTAGTTGACTTGATGAGGGCCCTCAATTTCTTACTAAAGCTGATCAGGGAAGATTTGTCTACTTGAAATTTGGCCTTTTTTGTATAAGTCTCCTCCTTTTATTGTATAGTTTTCTTATGGCCAGGGTCCACCAGACTGGTTTCTTCTTGCTTGAGGAAGGAGTCTTGGTTTTATTTGGGATGGCATGGTCCATGCAATCCTGAAGATGTATATAAAGTGCCTTGGTGTAGGATCCTGCATCCTGGATATCATTATCCTTCTGCAAGGAAATAGTGAAGCTTTCCATTTCTGACGCAAGTAGTTTGAAGTTTGCTTTGGAAAGGATTTTTATGATGGTTTCTTTGACTGGGGGAGGTGGAGGGGTGAGGATGTCTAGGGTTATCAGTTTGTGGTCTGATCTGACCAGAGAGGGAGTGATAACGTGTGTGGTATAATGGGCGCCTATATTTGTGATGACTAAATCCAATATGTTGTCCCCTCTAGTGGGAGAACATACCAGTTGTTTAAGGGCATTTGAACTTATAAATTCTATGAACCGCTGGGCATAGGAGTTAGAGCTTTGGTAGTTTGCCCAGTCTATATCAGGGTAGTTGAATCACCCAAAATTATGGTGTTGGGTAGGACCTTTATATTTTCCAATGCCTCAAGGAATGCTGACTGAGCATCTTGGGACATGGTGGGCGATCTATAACAGGCTATGACTTGAAATGTGGTTTTGCCTGCTAATAGTTGTGCATGGATGATCTCTGGGGCATCATGCTGCGCCACTAACCTAGAGATGTGGGTATCCTTGATGAATATGGATACACCTCTGCCCTTTGTACTGCAATCAGGTAACTGAGTCCGGAAGGTATGATATGAATTGTAACCTGGTAGTGCTGGGGTGCTCTCTGGAGCCTTGAAATAGGTTTCCGTCACTGCACATCGATTTTCTCCATACTGAGGAGTGCCTTGAGTGCGTGCATTTTGAGGTTGAGACTTCTGGTGTTGAGTAGCATTACCCTTAGTTTTTCGTTACCTGTGCTGGTTATGGTGGTTGGTTTGTCCTTTGAGCCTTGCCTAAAAAAGGTACTATGGGGACGGCAAGAGCCTTGGCCAGTATTCAAAAGCCTAGGGGTGACAGGTGCAAACCATCTCTGGCAAAACAGTGAGGCTTGTCTATCATATCATCCCAGGCAGACAGACACTGGATCCCCTTAGAATGACACCAGAAGCTTAGCCAATTGTTGAAATTGATCATTTTGTCTTTGTATTGTGGTATCATTCTAGGTGAAGGTAGTATGCTACTCAAGGTCAGGGTCATACCAGCTTGGGCTACATGATCAGAGAGCTCCTCGATGTCTCTTTTCATGTAGTCCAGGGAGGTACGTCTTAGATCATTCACACCAACATGTACAATGGCAGTGTCATGCTTGTACTTGTTCTGGAGTGACCTAAGTGCCTGTGTTATGTGGCGGATCCTAGCACCCGACAGACAGCTGACAGTAACCTTCTCCTTGTTCAGCCTGGTGAATGGAACATCAGTGTGCCTTACTATAGAGTCTCCTATTACTAGCGTGTTGGGTATGGTGTTTTGCCTTAGAGGCTGTCATGAGGCACACTGCTGAGGTAAATTATGTGTTTTCTGGCTTGTGTTTGGAGGTGCAGGTTGCTTGCTTGTCTGCTTTGGAGGCACTGTTTCTTTTTCATATTGGTACCTAGTGCCTCCGAATATGTTTTTGTGTAGTTATGTGTATGTTTTGCCGGTGCTTGTTTTGTAGATCCATGTGTGACTGGTGGTGTGATGCTAATGTGTCTCTTCTCCTCTTGACAGTCTGTTACAGTCATGGGTTGAGAGCGCTTAGCCTCCAGTCTGGCTGTGTATTTGCATCTGTCACAAGTGTTTGTGTCTAGAGGTAAGAGGAGAGGGTTGTCTGTATACATGAGGCAGTTGTGACATTGCCTCAGGATGCCCAATTCCACCAGATGAACTGGAGAGTACAACTGAAGCTGATCTCTGGACATGCTTGGAAAAGTAAATTTCACTTGTCTTGCGGACAATCGAGGGTCTTATGCTGTATTATAATAGTGCTGTCTAGGAGATTTGGAAAATAATAGTGCTGTCTAGGAGATTTGGACAAGTGCTGATTTGGGTTATGCAAGTGCTGCAATAAGAGCAGTTGATCTGAAGCACTTGAGTTGAGGCTTGCCTAGTTCTAAGGGAAAATTTGCAGTGCAGACTTTGTGGAGCCAGGTATAGTATACCCCAGCTAACCGGCACTGCCCGACGCTGCTCTGTGCGCAATACCACGCAAAAAGAGAGTTGCAGGGTTTTAAGAGAGAGAGAGATCAAGGAATTTGGAATTGACCCAAAATGGCCAATAAAACTACAGTTTCTAGGCAGTAACCACTCCTACAGGGGCAGGCAGGCTGCTCAGTGTTAACCACTGCCAGTAGTGAACACAGAGACTTCCCTTTAGCCCAAGTAAGCACTGGCCTCCAAGAAATTTACAAACAGTTCAGAACAGCAACTCTGTAACTGAACTTTTTTTTTAATTATAGAAAGTGGGAAAATAGCAAGATTTTTTGTTTTTTTGTTTTTGTTTAAGGATAGCAGAGACACACAAGTAGCAAACTAGTCATAACAGTGCAATAAATGACCCCAATACATGTGTGCTGGGTCAGAGGCAGGTAAAATGCAATTTTAAGAAAAAACGATTTTAAATTAAGTGCAACACAAAAAATGCAATAAACAGGCTGTAGGTATGTTCTAAATACTGTTTCTAACATATATATCAACTTTTGCAAGCAAGAAAATGCCAAAAAGTAGGCGGCAATGCAGTTTTTCTAAGAAATAAATCAGAAGAAAATACTTAAAATCTCAAAAGTGGCTCCTTTCTTCTCTCAGCGTTTTGTCCTCTTGGTAGGTGCTTTAGCAACAACTATCAAGCCTGGAAAGATGCCAAAACCACGCGGCTGCAGGGTTTTAAGAGAGAGAGATCAAGGCATTTGGAATTTACCCAAAATGGCCAATAAAACTACAGTTTCTAGGCAGTAACCACTCCTACAGGGACAGGCAGGTTGCTCAGTGTTAACCACTGCCACTGGTGAACACAGAGACTTCCCTTTAGTCCAAGTAAGCACTGGCCTCCAAGAAACTTACAAACAGTTCAGAACAGCAACTCTGTAACTGAACTTTTTTTTTAAATTATAGAAAGTGAGAAAATAGCATATGGCTCTAACCAAATCCCAGTCCTAGTTTTAACCCTAATTATAATGCTAAAAAAAAAATCCCAATGTCTGGTGCAGTGCGAATAACAGAAGACCATGAACCAAACAGAAAACGTACCAAACAAGCCTGCATACAAACTCCATTTATTGCAGTAAAAACACACCAAGATTAAGCGCTTTTGTCTTTCACATAGAAGACTTTATCAGAATAAAGCACACTGATTTGAGAACCATCTTTATACCAGTAAATGTTACATAATACATAAAACTGAGCCAATTAAATGGTCAAAATTAAACAAAATGTTAATATTCAAACTGACCTAGCTTGCTACAAATAGAAAACTATTATATATTAAATGCCTTCAGCATATGTCCAAAAAAAAGGCACAGTAATGCATTAAAAAATGTTAAAATACTTAAAGTTTCATAGATTTTTCTTTCATGGCTGGAAGAATAGTCAAGGAATCATTTATACCTGGTGGAAATTTAGCTGCTAGTCTGAGCTGCCACACCAGCTCTTTTTTACTTAATAAATTCTTCCAGTCACCCATCCTCAAATCTATGTCCATTGTATCCAGAATACCAAATTTAAAACCTATAAAACTGGAACAAGTGAGGGAATGCCTATATAATGTATTTGTGTCCTTCTTGTTTTTGATGTTATTTACGTGCTCATAGATTCTGCTTTTCAATGCCATCTCTGTTTTCCCAATATAGAATCCGTTGCACATATCACATAGTGCAAGGTAAACCACTCTGGTGGTAAAACAATTACCTTCCTTAAATGTAACCTTAGATGGCATTTTATTAGCTAGGTAGGTTGGGGTCCTTTAAAAATATTAGTACATTGAGAGCACCTTCCACAGGGTGCTGTACCACGACCACCCTCTATCGGTAAATTCACCTTATTTTCTTAAGTTGTTTAATATTCATGCCAACCTTACTAATAAAAACTGTTTTGTCTCCCACTGCATTTAACACATCACTATTCACCCTAAATATACTCCATTTCTTTTTAATATGTTTTTCACTTCATATGTTATAGCATTGTATTGCACTATACGTGCATCCTCGTAAATCTTTGTTTCACCAGGATCTATAGGGGCCATGTTAGTAAATGGGTGCTTCCCTAAGAGGGACTTATATTTTTGTCCCCATCCTACATATTCCTCCTCAATAATTTGTTCCACCATCTGTTTGGGGTATCCCCTTTCTAAAAACAGATCTCTTAATGTGAAAAATTCCTGCCTCACATCATTCAGATCTGAAGCCATGCGTGCAATTCTTATAGCTTGTCCTTTGAATAAGCTTTTTTTCTGTAAAAGTGAGTGATTACTCATATAATGAAGGTATGAATTACAAAAAGTACTCTCATGAAATGTATTAGATTTGAAACCTGTAGGTGTATGGGAAAATGCCGTATCCAAATAATGTATGCCTGTAGTGTTGTAGCTATATGAATTTGACCACAGGAAGGACATGCAGACTCTGCACAGAAGGCACACCAGCCGAGAATCGAACTAGAGAGCCTCTTGCTGTGAGGTGAGAACGTTAACCCTGTACCACAATATACCTGTCAAATGCTATGATGCCTCCACTTGTAAGAAATGATTTACATATTTTTAGTGGGGAAACAGCCTACTTGATGGCCATTTAAATTTATAAATTGCAAAGGATGAGATAAGAATTTGAAGTTTGGGCCATCCAAGGCCAAATTAACACAGGGGCTCATGGATCTGTAATTCCAGGATGGCATGTCTGAAACAGGCCCTGCTGGCTCTGCTCCCTGTTAAGTCTGAAATCCTGTACCGTTGTCATGCAAAATAAATTGGCCACTTCAGCTCCAGGCCCATGAAGCCCACAATCCAGCACTCTGACTATCAATGTAACAATGGAAATTAAAGGTACATAATGCCAGGTTCTGTCTGAGTTTTAATTAATTTTTACTTTAGTGGGAAATGCTGCTCCTATGATAAAAACAAGTTTAAATTGTTAATATTCTAGAATGATCCACAGCCATAATATATAGGCTGAGTCAGGATATTGTGAAATTGCATATTATATAAATAGCTGTCAAAACTACTTGACTATAGCTGTTATATTATGAGTATAAAAGTGTTGCCATTTTAATATTTAGTTCATATGCACTGTATGAAGCCCATTAGTTATAGCATTTAATAAACATGCTGAAGAAATTGTTGCAGAGCTACTTTTATTATGAACCAGCAAAGTAATAATAAAGAATAATGGCATAGAAAACTGGTCCTATTTAAGTTGCACTTATGTTTTTACTATTTTACTGGGACCTGCAGTTCTTATAACAAAGAAGGTCTAACCATTGGATTCAGAAATGCGCTACACATTGTACAAACCTCTTCACAGCAGGATTGCACAGTTGGTTATGCTCAAATGATTCAGAAACTGCTGTAAGATTATAGAGATACAAAAGCAATTGAATGTAGCATAGGAAGGTCTCCCACAGCTGAAGCATCTTGTTAATGCAAAAGTCCAGGGGTATGTCTAATGCTTTTTAGCTATGATTAGCTATGTGCTATTCCCCAGAAATATTGTAAGCATCTGAATAGCTCAGTAGAGTGATTCAAAGAGAGCTTCTTTTGTGCTATTCAGGGAGAGAAGAGAAATAAGTGTACACCATCTTTTCATGGCATACTCCTATTCACATTAATGGATGGATCAGATTGTTAGTGCCACAGAGGGTAAGTACTGCAAATCCATCTGTATGTGTGTGTTTGTAGGGAGGGGGTGTAGGAGCATGATTGCAACTGGCTAAATGTGTGGGTGTGTGCTTGTGTGTGTGAATGAATATCTTTGCATGTGTGTACTGGTGTCAGTACGTGCATGTGCTTGTGTATGTTTGAAGGTGCCTGTGCAATTATGTTGCATGAACAGGTTGCATGAGCAGGTAAGGAGGTTAGGTCTAACAGTTCAGTGTTCAATAGTACAAAGACATGACAATGAGCCACTGATTAGATATAACTTAGTGCACATTTGTCATATATTTGAATGACAGATCTTGCCAACACTCTATCATGCACTACAGCATTGACAAAATCATGCTGGCAGTGATATTTTTTTGGAATCCTGGCCTAAATATTTCATAATTTAATAGAAGTTTTGTCTATAATATAAAACTTGAACTAGGACACTGGGAAGGTATATATCATACAAGCAGCTGCTGAATATTGTTTAATTATAAATGTTAAAATTTTGTTTCCAGCAGTGCATTATTACATATTGTGATGTTATTATTTCAATGTTTGTGATGTATGCATGATACGAAAGTATGAAACCTGCTTATTATGATATTTAACAAATGCATATTTAATGATGGAATACAGATTATGATGAGAATACTATTATAAAAATTGTGATGTGTCTATGTCATAAAGTTAATACGGAGTTAAAGATAAGGGCATCCAGAATACGCTGTATATTTGTTCAAACTGGGGCAGATGGTAATGTATTGCTATATGGAATTACTAATGATGCACTTTACCATAGTCCTGTAGAATCTGGTTTTAATTTTTTTTATTGGCGTGTGATTTAAGTTAAATTTCTCTTGCTATTGAACTGACTTTTCTTCATTTGCGTATTCAAATATGGGAAATTCTTCAAACTTTATAATATACATATGTAAATCTTGCACTATTTAGTCAAAATAATTAAATGCTATTTATATTTAGATGTCTGTAGGCAAATAACCAATGTTCGGCACCATTTTTTTAGTTGCTTTTATCTTCCCATGTTCTATATCTTTATTTGCAACTTGTCTCAGATGAAAAATAAATTCTGTGAACTGAAGGGAATCACTCTGTTTCACTTTCCTTGTTAACTGTTTACTTTCTATTTCTAAAAAGGTCTACAAAATTGGATGCTTACCTGTATTACCAGACCCTGGTCGGAATAAGGTATTACATTTCTAAAAACATCCAGAGTATATGTTCTTATTCTGTGAATCAATATCCAATCATCTACCAGTAAGGCAAATTCTGAATTTAGAATATCTATAGTTTTTATTTTTTCATTCTGAAAACAGTTAGTTGTACCATCCCTAAATTTTTTTTATTTGGTCAACATTCTTTGCTTCCTTGCTTGTTCACACACACACACACACCTATATATATATATATATATATATATATATATATATATATATATATATATATATATAGGTGTGTGTGTGTGTGTGTGTGTGTGTGTGTGTGTGTGTGTGTGTGTGTGTATGTGTGTGTGTGTATGTATATATATATATATATATATATATATATATATATATATACAGAAACTTCAAAATTTAAATAATAATATAACTAGATACTTTCAACTTTGAAATCACACTACAGTGATGAAAATGTTAAATCTACCATTCCACGCTGTACGGCGATCTCCGTGTAAATGGTTCGAAGTATCAAAACTTCAATCTTATGGTCTCGAGCATAAGAAAGTTGATGTTTTGAAAGTTGGAAATTTAGAAGTAGACCCATATGTGTATATATATATATATATATATATATATATATATATATATATATATATATATAAGCTTTTATAGAAAGCCATAACATTGAACTACTTACTTAACCCTTATTACTAAAATCTATAACATAGCCAGTTTTGAAACACATCAGGAATGACTATATAAGCAGGTATTGTGTTATCCATTGGCAGTATCTTTATCATTAAATAAAAAATTACAGCATTATCTGAAAAGGTGCATGGTATAATTTGCAGACTTTTGAGAACTACCTTTATCTGTTCTAGACTGGGTGCAAATTGCATAATAATAATGCATACATTCTAAGTAATCATTATATTTTAACTGACATACATATTTTGTACTTAATAAACCAATCCCATTTTTCAAAACTTTGGCAGTTTGCTAAAATCCTGTGTTCTCTTATTGTACTAGATTCAGATCTATTAAATAGATCTATTAAATAGACAATTAAAATCAACTTCTGTAACTAGACTACCTTTCATTTTGTTTACAATAGCATCAATATGTTTTTTAGCTATTTTAGCTCCCATTCTATGAATCCAGTATATGATAAGGTCCATATTCTGTTACTGCATTTAATGACCACCACAGAAAACAAACCTTCCCAGTCATCTTTTTTAAATAAGATCTTGGGTATAATTAAGTTCTCCCGCCGTAAAATTATTATTTCTCTTCTTTTATTTTATAAGAAGACTTGGCAAGTATTTGATTTTAATTATCTTTCTCTGACTGTTTAATATGTATTCCTTGGTGAAAAACAATTTCAGCTTTATATCTCTTGAGATATTTAACTTTTCTCTCTTCTGATTCTTTCAGTATCTTCAATACTTGTCAAATAGTGAGTCCATTGACTTTTCTAAGCACCTCATTCTGCCAACAAAGTGACTATTTAATAACTGAAGGTAACTAACCCGTATATAGAGAAATAGATAAAGAGAGAGAGATGATACAGATGCGGATATAGCTAAATAGACAAATATATTTTCTCAGTTTTAGATTAAAGTTTTCCTTTAACTTTAGGTCATGAAAAGTGGTTAGATGGGGATATTTTGTGAGGAAATAACAGTGGCTATTGTAAGTAAATGCTAAGTGTGATTGAATTTGGTGGCGATGCATTATGGAAGGCCATTTCACGTGTCTGTTAAGCCATAGTAAATGTATTATTGTTTGAAGTTAAGTGACTAGTGGAGATTGTTTAGTGTGTTTGATTTAGTGTGAATGAGTGTAGTAGTTTTGGGTGTGTTTGTGAAGTAAGTCTGATTGCTAAAAATGGGAAGGGAGTGGAAATTAACTAAGCAGTTACAGTGGTGCTAATTTTTGGTGACTAATACTGTTGCCTGAGAAATTTAAACTATGGTTAGGGCAGAGTTTAAGGCAGAGAGTAAAGTTCAGAGTTTATAGGGAGTTACTAAGCTTGTATTCCAGGGGACCATTGAGGAGCCTAGCTCAAATTTGTAGTGTTAATCTCTTAGCACATTTTGGTTAAGTGATTTGCTCAAGGTCTCATCGTAAGTGAATGAAGGGTGAGAGAATCAAACCCCGTATCACAGGACCTAGAGTTCGCAGCATTATCCCTCTGTGCAAACTGCCAGGCTAGCAGTTCTGCTGAATAGTAGCACCCCCCCCCCCGCTTTTGGGTAGCTAATGCTGGATGTGAAAAAAGTTTGTATATTACCTTGGAATTTGCATGCAACTCTATTGCATTTGTCTTGAAAGAGAGGAATAAATCAGTCCAAAAACCTACATTTTTGAAGAGTTGCCTTCATTCAGTTGTGTTACCAAGATGGAATGGTGGATTAGAAAAGAGTTGACATTATATGGTAGCTTGTTGGGGATACATAGCAGAGTAAGTTTGGTTTTGTAAAAGTTCATAGTGAGAGGGGAATATCAGCCATTCATGCAGGTGAGTCAGATTGAGGGAGACTTCCTTGGCTATGTTATCTAGAATATAAGACTATTATGAGAGTATAGAAATTTAGAAGAGATGAGTATGATGGAAATATATTGTTTATGAAGAGGAAAAAGAAAAAGAAGAAAGGGGCCCTAGAACTGAGCATTGTTGGACTCTGCTGAGAAAACTACAGAGATGAAAGAAGGAAGTAACACAGACATCATATATGGAGCTATTACTAGAGCATCCTTGAAACTAATTAGTGTATTATCTAGCCTCTAGTTTACGAGTATGGTGATTAGTTATGTGAAGGATACTGAGTCTAAAGCTTTTGCAAGGTCTATAGATATTGCACATGTGAGCCTGCCTTGGTCCATATTTTCATGTATGCTACTTGTGAATGACAGAATGGCATTGGTGTTGCTGTGACCTTTGTGAAGTTGTGGTGGTCAATACCAAATAAGTAGTTGTGGCTGAAGTAATGAGTTAGTTGAATGAGGTTGAATTTTTGAGTAGTTTGGAAAAGCTGAGAGGACAGATGCAGGTCACTAATGGTTGGTCAGGTGTAGTGAGTCTGTACATCTTTGGTACTAGAGAATGATAGAAACTTTACATGATTGTAAGAAGGAGTTGGTTGCAAGTGAGATATTTATGGGTTCATATTATAAGCACGAAAACTGAATCGTGTGAACATCTATTGAGCAACATGTAAAGGGCGAAAGCCCAAAACATCTAATCCCAAACACAACAAAACCAACAAACAAATACTGTCACTAACTGTTCTATGCAGGGGGGCAAGTCCCCCTGCACCCTCCACACTCCCCCTTCTTAAATAAGATTTCCAAGATTGCACTCCATTGAAGCAAAGGGAAGAATTCCCTATGGCGGTATCCGTTCATACCTTTGACATTGTGAATTTTCTCTCTTTACGTGTCGCTCAATACATGCTCGCGCGATTCAGTTTTCGTGCTTATAATATGAACCCAATATTTATTATGTGCAGAACAGAAATTGCAATGGTGGTATCACATGCACACATAAGTGTGGTTAATAAACTACCAGAGTCAAGGTGATCAAGTGGTTTGATGTTTTCGAGTCCTTTATTAATGGTTGATAGCATGATGGGTTGCATAACTCTCAACTTGTTCACTCAAGAATCATGGACAAAGCTAAACAATAACAAAGACTCCAAATCAGGAACACTTTTATTTATAGGAATTACTCTCCTAAAATAGTTTTTTAATACATTTCTGAATAATATGCATTTTCTAACTGTAATTACTGCTGCTTTTTAGTCACTTCATTCCTCAGTACTTTGCTACCAGGTCACAAGATTGACAAGGTACTGAGCAAAACTGAGGCAAATCCCAGGATGTTCTTGAAAATCAGGGCAATTGAGAATTGTGATGGAAGTACTTGAAAGTGATGCCAGATTAGTCACCGAAAGCTGGAATGAAATATAGAGTTGGGGGGGCTGGTTTGTTCTGACCGATCTTTAATTACATTAGTAAAGTGTTTGGTTAACTTTGCTTCTGCCTTCTGGGACAGGTTAGAAGAGAGGTTGACTCTGGAGAGGGGGTTGGGTTTTGGTTTGGGTTTGATTATTATGAGTGGATCTGTTAAACTCCTTTTGCAGTTGAGGTTGTATTTTAGAGGTTCCAGTTTTTCTCCAATGAGAGGGTTCATAATCTTGTTGATTGGCATGTGCCTTTAAATTCATTGCCAGCAGCTGAGACAAATCAGGTTGGAACCCTTTTACTACAGCACAGAATTTGGAAGTCCCAATGCTCAGACCAAGCAGGACAGGTGAAGATACAGGATTTAATAAAGAGGATTTTGAAGACAGTCTTGAAACAACTAAGCATTTGTTCAAACAAAAGTGAAGGGAGGCAGAAATTTAATACAATAGGAACTAAGAAAAGAATGTTTATCTTTTGAAGAGTTCTTAACTTCAAGTACATGACAGGGAAAAATAAACAGAGTTTACATAGCAGAAGAATTTATTTATGTATTTTTTTTGCATTTCTTTACCAGGAATATCCAGCTGGGCCAGAAGTGCCCATTTTCAGTGGAGTCCTGGGGAGAAAAGCTCCACATGTAAGACATTTCACATACAATACAGAATTTACATTAATAAAGACATTTAGTATATATTATTGGCAGCTTATACAATTGGTGAAAAAAACAGTACAGAAGTAGTCATTCTCAAATCAAAGATATTATACAAGCAATACAGAGTATATACATGAGAACATTCCATATGAGTAGTTTTCAGCTAGCAAAATTTATATAGGACACTTCATGCAGTGGGCGTGAAGCAGATATAGGAATTAATTAGAGACTAGGTACTTAAACTTTTCACACGTTTAGGAGATGTAATAGCTGAGCGATAGGCTATATGAGTCATGTTGCAGGAATCAGCAAAGTTGGTGGATATTGTTGCAGATATAAGTAGTGGTATGATATTAAGGTAGGATGCGAGAGTACCTGAATGTCTCACCTGGTTCAATGATAGGTCTATAAGGGTTAAGAAGAGAAGGAAGTAGACAGAAAGGATCAGTCATAGGACAATGAGGGTTAGTAGAAGAGGGAAGTGGACAGGATGGAGAGGCGGAGTAAGTAAAAAGACAGGTGGATGTGAAAGGAGTGGGGGTGAGAACAGTTATGATGGTTGAAGTTAGGTTATATGAGATGTGGTGTTAGCACATGTGCACAGCCAAGATGAGGAGAGGTGTTGTTTCAGAGATGTCTTGAAGAGGGTTACTAAACGGGTGGATGTAAGTATTGAGGGGAGGGAGTTCCAAATTTTTGCGATGGTAAAGGAGTAAAGCATTTGCACAGCCGAAAGTTTGGGTTTTTCTACATTTACGAGCAGTTGGTTGTTGGATTGGAGTGATCTGTTAGGATGGTATAAAGTAAGTTTAGAAGACAGAGCAGGGCACATGGATGAAATATGACTGAGTTTGTGAGGTGTAGTTTGTTGGATAAAGGTGAGATAGTTGGGGAGTTCAAGCCATTTTAGGTTGTGTAATGATAAGCAGCGGTGGGATGAGTAGGAGGCATTCGTTACAAACTTAGCAATTTTGTTGTAGCATGAGATTTTAGAGAGGACTGAATGTTGGTGAGGTGGTGTGGGAGGCACCATATAAAAGAGAGGGTAATAGAAAAGAAGAGGCATGGGAAAGTCGGGCTGATGCACCGAGTAGATGTTTGTGTCGGTAGAGAGTGCCAAACTTTTGATGTTTCTTTTTGACATTAGACTGGATGTGCAGGTTGAATGTGAGGTTTTCGTTTATGATGACACCTAGGAGTTTTGTGCTAGGTACAATGCTGATGGTGGTATCATTTAGGTAATGAATTGTGAAGTTCTTTTTTTGAAGGGGTGTGGACTTTTTGGAGGCAAAGATTACTAGTTTGGTTTTGTTGGGGTTCAGGGCAAGATGATTATTGGACATCCAAATTTTGGTGGAGGCAAGGGTGTTTTGGGTGAGTTGGTGTAGTTCTGAGGAGTTGTTTGCAGTGCAGATGATAGTGGAGTCATCTGCATAATGGATGACAGCACCTTGAGAGAGTGCAGTTTAGAAGTTATTGATAAATATGAATAACAGAAGTGGTCCTAAAATGGAGTCTTGAGAAACACCAGTGGTGGTGTTTAGGAAAGGGGACTAAGAGTTCTGCCATTTAGTTGATTGTTGCCTGTTAGTGAGGTAATTAGTGAACCAGTTTAGAGTCTGAGGTGAGGTACCTATGTTAAAGAATTTCGTTAGTAGGAGAGAGTGGGATATAGTATCAAAAGCTGTAGAAAGATCAAGAAATAGTGAAGATACCATTTTACCAGCATCATGGGCTCAGTTGACAGTGTCCATGAAGGATATGAGGGCAGTGGTGGTACTATATTTTGGCCTAAATCCATGTTGGGTGGGGAAGAGGATGTGGTTGTGAGTCAGATGGTGAAGAAGACAAGAATGAATACATTTTTCCAGAATCTTAGAGATGGGTGATAATATAGCAATGGGACGGAAGTTGGTGGTGTCTGTGTTGGGGCCCCCCCTTGTATAGAGGGAGGATATAAGCTTTTTTCCAGATGATGGGTATATAGGATTCTTGGATAGATTTGTTAAGAAGTATGCTGATAGGGTAAGCGATTGAGCTGGCTGAGATTTGGAGGTATTAGACGGGTATATTGTCAGGGGCATATGTGCACGGTTTGAGTTTAGAAGCAATTTTTTAATAGTCGAGAGGCTATAGTTGACAGAGTAAAGTTGAAAATATTGGGTGTACTGGTGTTAGCTGTGGAGAGGTCTGTGGTGGACAAGTTGGTCTTGGGACAGGTATCAGTTAGAGTGGCTATAGTATCTATGAAATAGGAGTTGAAGGTTGCAGCAATTTCAATGGGTGTTTTATTTGGGTCTGGGAAAGGATTATTACTAGACCTTGAACAAATCACT